>NW_011957813.1:0-1477 GCF_000949405.1 Vollenhovia emeryi | reverse complement strand
CACGGTATTGAACAAATAGCCACGCCCTAGAGAACGACAGGCAGACAGACAGACAAAAAACAAACACCCACACACACACACGTACACGCACACACAGACAGAGAGGGTTTGGAGTCGTTAAATACTGTGGCAGTGACGAACCACGGGGTCCTGATCTCTGCTGTGGCACACATACACACGCACACACACATACATACACACACACACTCACTCACACACACACGCACACACGCACACACGCACACGAGTGTGTGTATGAAGCGTAAATCCGACCGTGCTACCTCCATGTGGTACGCTTTGGGTAACGCAAATGCCGGCGGTTAATAATGAAGATTAAAACCATGTCGGAAACGACTAGACATTGTTCTCTCAAATGTCCAGCAACTTTTCCAAAAGAAAAAAATCGAAAAATTTTTGAAAAATTTTTAGAAAATTTTTTTGAAAATTTTTTGAAAAAAATTTGTTTCCCTTAAATTTAAACGATATCTTATGTAAAATTGTGGGAAAAGTAAAAAATTCTTTTTTCATTTTGATAATGATTACGGAGTGTTCAGAAGCAATAAACGTGTTCCTTTAATTCTTTTCAAAACTTTGATCATTTGGAACAGAAAAACGGTTCGATGAATCAACTTGTAAATTTACAGAGTTATTGTGGGTACCTTGAGCAGTAAAAATTACGCTCAACATTAGTTGTTTTATCAAAAGTTGTAAATAAGCCGTAGATTTTCTAAAAAAACCGTAAAGAGTCAGTTTTTTTCAGTTTTTTCAAATTAATGTGGAGGATGGAAAACAATTTTTTTCCCTAAAAATCATGGTAGATCCTTGTAGAGAATTTATTTACGTTTTTAAAACCATCCTTTAATTTACTGTACGGTTATTAGTTGCTGATATATCGATGATCAAAGACAAAAGGATCCTTTTTCATTTAAACTTGGATATCTCAGCGAAAAATCGACGTAGAGAGAACAAAAAAAGCAAATTAAAGCTGAAGAAACAAGCTAACTGACCATGCATTGGTTTAACTAAGAAAAATTTTTCCAAGTCCGTGGACCAAAAGACGGAGAAAAAAATTTGCAAAATTTTTGCCTCGCGCTATTTCTTATAATTGCGCGATAACTGTAGCTCACAAAAATGTTTTGCCAAAAGATACCAAAACTAGAAACTTAAAGCTTCAAAATTCTTTTTTTTAACCTCCATACGACCATTTTTCACTGAGATACAGCCTGTCAAAAATGACTAAAAAATTTGGGAAATTTTTTTGTTCCCTTAATTTTTTCCAGTAGTGTAATTTAACAAGGTTATCTGAATATTGAATTGTAACATTTACAAGACATTACAATTCAGCGGCCATTACACGTTTTTGCAATATCTTATCAACGTTGATTTTACAAATCGTAACATAGGCCTGGAAATACCGTCTGTTAGGAAACAGCGTAAAAATACGTGCGTGCGTGCGTGCGTGCGTACGTACGCGCGC
>NW_011957812.1:0-1476 GCF_000949405.1 Vollenhovia emeryi | reverse complement strand
GGTTTTGCGGTGGAAACACCAAACCCCAACCCGATTCTGACCCGGTTTGGTGTTTCCACCGCAAAAACGCTCACCCCAACCCGACTCTGACCCTCGGTGGAAAGGTAGTCATTTTAACTGTTCAGCCCAGTGAGAAATGATTCGTCGATCGATGTCAAGACGATGTCAAATCGACATCGATACCGTCAAATTGACGTCGATTCGACATCAATCGACAATTCATTTCTCACTGGGAGTTTGCCGTCTTGTTTGAAAAATATTTCTTCCATGTTTTCTTGTGTGTGTGGTAAAGAATTTGCATAGATTTTTTTATTATTATTGTGTGATCTTGTGAATATCTAGGACTAAAATAATATTATAATGAGAAACGCAGTAAATATAAAGAATCTTCTTTACCCGCTTACCTCAAATTTTGATAAAAGTTTATTCAATGTCTTTTTGTGTGTACAAAGATATTTAGAAAGACAAGATTGTTTATGAACAGTACACAATTAACGTTGTAAACAGAATACTATATTGTGTGTTATCTATGTACATACATATTTATATATTTGTTTCATTTTCAGCTTTGTCTATACATATCTTAATTGTACTGTGCTATCTGTAAGTACATCAAAAAGAAAATGTCAGACATTAAAAAACATTACATGAAAGCGAAAAGAAAAACTATCCGAGAACAAAATGGTCTTGATGGGCTCTCTAACATTATCCCCAAAAACTTATGCTTTGATCTGAATATAAATGTGTCTACAAGTGTCACAGAACCAAAACTTTCTGAAAGCAACACTTTAGAGTTAGATCTATTGTCTCAACGTGGATCAAATGATGATTCTTATTATGACTGTGATAATATTTTGGAGAAAGTAGTGGAAGAAGATAATCATCTTCCACCACTTTCTCCAAACATTATCAACTCTAGCGTATGTGCAAATAGTGAAGAAAAAAGTATAGAGAAACATATTCAATCAAATTTAGTAGAATGGTCATTGAAACATAACATTTCGCATATAGCATTAAATGATTTACTAAACATTTTTAAAATTCATATGCCTGGGTTACCAAGTGATGCTCGAAGTCTTTTAAGAACCTGTCGTAAAGTTACAAGCAAACTTATTGAACCTGGTGAATATTATCATTTTGGTGTAGAAACTTGTATAAAAAATCTTGTATGTGTGCACGAATATTTCGAAAATGTTGAAACATTAGAACTGGTAATTAACATAGATGGTTTGCCTCTAGCTAAAAGCTCAGGAAGTCAAGTTTATCCCATTTTATGTAGACTCAAGGATCAAAATCAAGTAGACATGATTGGCATTTATCACGGCTATGAAAAACCTAAAGAAGCTAACAATTATCTAACAGATTTTGTAGAGGATATATCAAATGTTATTAATACTGGAATTGTTATCAATACCAAACATTATCCAGTTAAAATCTCTCATTTCGTATGTGACGCAGTTGCGAAATCTTATATAA
>NW_011957811.1:0-1476 GCF_000949405.1 Vollenhovia emeryi | reverse complement strand
ATCCAGATTTAAGAGAATGCCCCGTGGTGGTTGGCCTCTGATTACGAATGCTTTTAACCAAAGATTCGGGACATCGAAATCCGTTACCAATTTCAAGAGCTTGCTCTTTTCAAATTCGAGTGAATCACTCTGTGGTCTTCCAGTTGGGGAAATACAGAAGGTAGAAATTTCGAACTTTAGAAAATGCTTTGAAGAGTTTTGTTGCCAAATTGGGAAAGTAGTCACAACGGGAAGGAACCTTCGCATGCCTACTAGGAAGATTCCCAGACAATTGATAAAAAAGGATATTTTGAATGGAATTAATGCGGCAATCAAGGAATATATAGATTCCTTGCCTAATTTGGATATCAATGATATCACAGATATCATATATGCTGGGCTGTGCACCTATGAAAGTCTTACCAGGAGGAATAGCACTAAAAGTAATTGGGAAGAGTCCATGAAAGGAAAAATCACTAAACTTAGGAAACAACTTGAGCAAATTCAAATGGCTAGTGGAATGAACGGGAAGAAGCAATTTGATGAAGAAGTGCGCAATACTCTATGTTCATATGGATTTAAGAAATCGAAGAGGGGAGAATTTGAGAGAATTGCTTCCTATGTCCGTGATCAAATCAAGATAATTGAGAAGAAATTGAGAATTTATGAATCAAGAAAGGGATTTAGAAGAGCCAATTGGTGCTTCGAGTTGAATAGAAGGCGGTTCTACAGAAATATTAGTGGAGATAATAAGAAGGGAGTGCTGAATTTCGATGAAGGGGAATGTCTACCTTTTTGGACAACCATTTGGAATGAGAGTGATCGAAAGGAGAGCAAATTCTTGTTGAACAAGAGAGTGACTGGATCTGAAAATTCTAATGCCGATTTTACAAAGGAAGCGATCGTCGATACTATCAAGATGCTCCCAAATTGGAAAGCGTCTGGGTGCGACGGAGTTTATAACTTCTTTATCAAAAGTTTTACTTCGATTCATGAACATCTTTGCGAGGAGATTCAGAAGATCATAAATGATGAATATACGCCTGGTGATTGGTTCTACACGGGGATAACACATCTTATACCAAAAGTGGACGTATGTAATTCACCCAAGGAGTTAAGACCAATTACTTGTATGCCTAATCTCTATAAACTATTGACAAAGTGTGTGAACAAGAAATTATCTGAATATATTGAATCGTACGATCTCTTAAGTGATAATCAATTGGGAACTCGGAGGATGTGTCAAGGAGCCAAAGAACAAGCTTTGGTGAACCAATATTTAAATCAAAGAAATGGAAGTAACTTATGTTCTACCTGGATCGATGTTAAAAAAGCATTTGATTCCGTTGACCACGAGTTTTTGGGCGAAGTGCTCCAGAATTCTGGCCTGCCTTTCTGGATTGTGAGTTTTATCACGAAACTTGTTGGGAAATGGATGATACGACTGAATTTGGAAGGAAAAGTGTTGGGGGAGATTAGAATAAGAAGAGGAATTCT
>NW_011957810.1:0-1476 GCF_000949405.1 Vollenhovia emeryi | reverse complement strand
GTCTTTCTTGTCTAGGTGCATGATGTCAGAGAGTTCCGCGTTTAAACTCGCACCTACTGCGTTAGCATGTAATAGATATCACCGAAGATGCCTCTGATTACCACCGACACAGCTGCGCGTATTAATAGTATTTTTTTCATGGTATGAGATCAAGCGCCGAAACCTGGCTGCTGACAGCGACTTTTTATGGTATATAATCCGTCCGGAAGCCCGCTGCACCACAGTAGGAGATTTCATACGAGATCGAGAAGAAAAACATTGTGGACAGTATAAAGTCTGAAAAGACGCTAGCGCGACAACATGGAGCAACGAGAGCAAGATCTGGTGGAACGAGCCCACAGGATCACCACATTGGGTGATTATTTGGGGTGGCTGCAACAATGCTACGAGTGTATCGCTGAGCTAGAGGAACACAGCCGTGTCAAACGTCCAAGGCTATCCATCGGTAACAGACAATCACTGGTGGCTCGAATCGCGCGACTCGAGAGTGTCAAGTGCCAAGTTGAAAGACGATTCGTACATTTCGGGGGTGGCGGTGCAGGGCCTTCTTCGAGAGCGCAACTGTCGTGGCGCGAGATCGACACCGCGTTCGAAAACCGCGTGCTTACCGGTGCGGTGATTAACGCGGATTACATTGAACCGCGCAAATTTCTCGATGACGCTCGCGATATCGTGATCGAGCATGTGCGAGACGCTATCGAACGCTATAATTGTGTAAAGGTGAATACTATGTTCAACGGAGAGTTTGTGGCAGGTGACAAACATGCAAATAAAAGCATAAACACAAAAAACTGTGAACTGTTTATTACAACGGACCTACAACTGTGGTACGAGTCGCGCGTAATCGGTCCGACTCTAGCTGAACTCGAAGAGTTTCAGGAGCGTAATAGCGGGTGGGCGCTGTCGCGTATACACAACTTGACTATTAACGTGAACAAGTGCAATCCTATGCGCGCGGGATGCCATATAGACATGCCAGAAGTGGTGAAACGAAAGAAAGCGGTGATCAACGTACAATCCATGGACAATGCATGTTTCGCGTGGTCGGTGGTCGTTGCTCTCTATCCAACTGAAAGACACGCGGAGCGCGAGTCGTCGTATCCGCATTACAGCGACGTGCTAAACCTACGAGACGTTCCAATGCCGATGACGTTAAGCAGTATTAAAAAGTTTGAACAATTGAACAGTATTTCCATCAATGTATACAGCATCGATGAAAAGAACAATTGTGAACGCGCAATCGTACCGCTACGAGTCGCTGATGAGAAAAAGGAGAAGCACGTGAACCTATTATACCTGCAAGATCAGGGGGATGCTGAAGTGGGTCACTTCGTCTGGATAAAAAACTTATCCCGCCTCGTCAGTTCTCAGTTCAGTAAACACAAGGAGAAGAAATACATTTGCGATCGGTTAGTATCAATAAAATTTATGAAAAATTGTTTTATTTGAAAAAATATATATTAAAAACATGTTTTT
>NW_011957809.1:0-1476 GCF_000949405.1 Vollenhovia emeryi | reverse complement strand
CCGACTCACAGCTGCGAACCATGTTCCGGGAGGCAGGCCGCGAGACCCATCGGATTGTCGGCCGCCTAGCCGACTATGGTATCCGGTGGCACTTTAACCCACCGGCTGCCCCGCACTTTGGCGGACTGTGGGAAGCGGCCGTAAAATCCGTGAAACACCATCTGCAGCGTGTCATAGGCGAAACGAAGCTCACCTACGAGGAGATGGCTACCTTCCTCGCCGAGGTCGAGGCATGCCTCAACTCGCGCCCGCTTCAGGCCTTGACGGACGACCCCGAGGACCTTAGCGCGCTTACTCCCGGGCACTTCCTGATCGGTGAGCCGCTCAACGCCATACCGGAACCGGCGCTCATCGACGTGCCACCGAACCGGCTGAGCAATTGGCGGCTGCTGCAGCAGATGCGGGATCACCTGTGGCAACGGTGGTCCCGCGAGCATTTGCAGGCTCTCACGCCACGGCCGAAATGGTGGACCACAAGCGGCGGCCTGAAGGAGGGACAACTGTGCCTCCTGAAGAGTGAACTGACACCACCATGCCGCTGGTCCCTTGCCCGCATCGTAAGGCTGTACGCTGGGGAGGACAACCAGGTGCGAGTGGTAGACGTCCGGACTGCTACCGGCCGGCTAACCCGACCGGTGGTCAAAATCGTGCCTCTGCCGCCTGCCGACGCCGCGCCTCAGGGGCCGTAAGCGTGAGCCTGCAAGGAAGTCGCCGCTCCACTTAGCGTTACCGATAACCTGCATCTAACCTGTAAATATTGTATATACTTATCTCGTGTCCGTCCTGTCATAGGTATCGTCGCGCCCGTCCTCGCCTCTGCGTTGGGGCTGCTCGCCGGGCCTCCGCCGCCTTGAACAACGCGCGATTGACTCGCGCCAAGGCTATCCCGATCGATGGATCGCGGCGTCACGACCGTGCCCTAACCTCGAATCGGTGCTGTCATTTCGTCGATCGCGATCCGACGAGGCGGGCGGAATGTTCAGAAACAGAGGATGCGACAGCGCTGGCGGGGGCATGCGGCCCCAAAGCGCTAAAGCTCCTCTCGCCCCGTTTCGAGAGTTGGCGCGTCACCCCGAGGGCTCGCGCCGAACCGCGCGTGCGCCAACCAACGGCGCTCGCTGCGCGAATCGCGGTGGCCCCGTCCTGCGCGGCCAACCCGGCGATGCCCGTTGAAATTGAAGGCTGTTTGTTTTTATTTGTAGTCTCAAAGTCAAATTCAACGGGCAATCGGCTGGAACTTTCGCGAAAGGACGGGCCAACGGAGGGAGCGCACCCGAGCTCGCCCCCAGTCTCTTGTGAGAGCGCGCTAGACACGTGTAACCGCAGCCGTTGCTCCGATACTCTCGAGTCTGTACAATATCAGGTGGAAATAAAACCTGTTCGTTTCTTCTTAAACCACCTCAGTCATTTCTCCTCCTTCACGGACATTCTCGCAACCAACAATCGCCGCTGCCCGCTATCCCGCAATCGAACATT
>NW_011957808.1:0-1476 GCF_000949405.1 Vollenhovia emeryi | reverse complement strand
ATCATTATTATAATGTAATTGCAACATCATGTTGAATACATAACAGTTACGTGATTTTGATGACTTCAATATGCGTAACGTAAAAATTTCGTAAATGTGGCATAAATGTGATAATGTAATTGCGACGTCACCTTTAACACCTTCCGTGCTACGTGCAGCGATGCAAACTTTGGGTTCCGAGCACCATCAAAGTGTTACACTCGGTGCTCACTCACGCAAGCGCAACCGTGCCCGTGTGCTGCGCAGAGTCTTTGCACGGTTGCGCTTGCGTGAGTGAGCACCGAGTGTAACACTTTGATGGTGCTGGGAACCCAAAGTTTTCATCGCTGGCTACGTGGCCGATTGACTCGCTAGTGCGCATCTTACTGTCCATGGTCTGTCCTACCAAAAAACACCGACTCGCAGATTCAATATAGCGGAACCGACGAAAACGATTGACATCGGTGAATGTATACTCGTGGTATTTTTCGAGTGTAGTGGATCTTTTTATTTGGTGATCTCTACTTCTTCGCTGGTTCGTCTATTATCGACATTATCGTACGTATGGTGATTGCGATTGCTTTTATGTAGGAACGAGTATGAGTCTCCGCACAAGCTCTTCCTTTAACACGTTATGTTACGTTAAGTACTAATACGACGTTACGGTTAAGGTTTTTCTTGTGCGTTGACTGAAGTTTAAGGTTACGTTGGTAAATACTGGCCATAGAATTAGATAGACATAACCTTAAACTTCAGTCAACGCATAAGAAAAACCTTAACCGTAACGTCGTATCAGTACTTAACGTGTAAGGAAGAGCTTGTGCGAAGGCTCTTAGGTCTTTGGTCAAAACTTAAGTACTTATACCGGTGTTCCTTTTTATTTCAATTAATTTTAATTGTCAGTAAAATAGGCCTCTTAACAAATTTTTAGTCCGTAATATGTATTACAACATCAGGAATTTCTGCATTTCAATTACTTGTTCTCATCGCTATCGGTCTTGTACGAAGCAGTAGTTAGATTGTCAAGATAACTTGGATTGTATTTAATATATGAGGTGGATTTGTGGTTATACAAATATATCTGGCTTAATGTGACAATACGCAATAATGAAAGGGAATATTGTTCTAAGAATTTCAGTTTTGACCAAAGACATTGTTTTTTTAATGAAAACAATTTCCCAAGAATTGGTCCAATTTTCACCCGGGAAAGTAGAATAACCCCTTAAACATTCGTTACTCAATTGTAATGCTTATATGTATACAGGGTGTCCCGTAATGGGCAATTAATGATTCACAGAGTGAAAGAGGATGAAATTTTGAACTAAAAGTTCCTTCTTCAAATTTGGCTCAGACCATTACTCACGGAGTTATTAGCAGTTAAAGTTAATCAATCAGACGGCGCGCTGTCGAGGTATGCAGGAGCGTAACATGCCATGGGGGTCCTCGCGCTCGCAGTACATTACCTGATTAAAATGTTATTTTAATTTTTCATGTTAC
>NW_011957807.1:0-1476 GCF_000949405.1 Vollenhovia emeryi | reverse complement strand
CATCCATCCATGAATTCATAAAAGACCTGGAAAGCAATCACAAAAGACACAATCTAGAAAACCAAATTAACATACGCAACCTAGTTATTCCTCAATTCCTAAATCTATTAACTAAAAAGAAGCACATGAATAAAACAGAACAGAGAATTCGATCCATGCTTAAATCGACTGAAACATTCTGTAAAAATAATCCAGAAATCATTTTTACGAGAGCCGACAAGGGGAATATCACGGTTGCTATGAATAAAAACTTCTATAATAATAAAATGGAAGAACTGTTAAATGACACAAACACATACAACATCATTAAAAAAAACCCCTCGACAAGATTAAAAAAACATTAAATAACACTATTAAAGAGTGGGAAAATAAAAAATACATATCAAGAAGAGAATATTTCTCCCTCCGATCTAGTGATTCCCTCCTTCCTAAAGCATACGGATTACCCAAAATCCACAAACAAAACGTTCCCTTTCGAGTAATAGTGTCTTCTATAAACACATCGCTCCATTCCATAGCCTCATTTATACAAAATATCATTAAAAAAAGCCTACCTTTAGCAAACAGCCACATAAAGAACAGTTTCGAATTGTGCGACAGGCTCGCAGACATCACGTTAACGGAATCAGAGAGACTGATCTCCCTTGACGTGATCTCTCTATTTACGAACATCCCTTGCATTAGATGGACTAACAAAAAGATGGAATCTTATTGAACAACACACGAAGATACCGATGGAAGAATTCATTAAATCAGTCAAATTTATCTTATCTTCCACTTACTTTACCTTTAATCAGAAAATATATATACAAACATTTGGGACACCGATGGGTAGCCCATTATCACCCATCATAGCGAACATCGTAATGCAAGATCTGGAGGAAAAAGCGCTAAATAGTATTAACTTACAACTACCTTTATATTGTCGATATGTGGATGATATCCTATTGGCAGCACCAACGGATAAAATCACGGAAATTTTTGACTGTTTCAATAAGTTACACGACAGATTGAAATTCACGTTCATTAGAAATTGAAACAAATAAAAGCATAAGTTTTCTGGACATTCTTCTAAAAGTAGAAAACAACAAAATCATCACAGATTGGTATCATAAAAAAACCTTTTCAGGTAGATTTCTTTCCTTTCACTCTGGTCACCCGATCTGCCACAAAGTGGGAGTCATTTATGGACTAGTAGACAGAGCAATATCACTGTCACATCCTAGCCTACATGAAAAAAACGTGAGACTATGTATAGAGATTTTGTTGAACAACGGTTACCCTATAGAATTGGTATTTACAGAGATTAACAGAAGAATAAAAAAGATCATAAACAAAGCTCAGAACAGTAATCTAACAATAGAGAATACAGAAGAAGGAAAAAAATTCATAGTTCTTCCATATATTAAAAATGTATCAAGAGTAGTTTCCTCTGTGATAGACAAGTCGAAGTTTATCATGGGACACTGTTGTCCT
>NW_011957806.1:0-1475 GCF_000949405.1 Vollenhovia emeryi | reverse complement strand
TTTAACTTGAAGCTTAACTTACTTCGTTCTTCGCCTCTTTTCAACTGTTACTTTAGAAAGAGATAGAAAGAGACAAACATGAATTGGACTAAGATTAAGGTTGAGCGACGTTTGGTGAAATTGGGCCTAAGGCCCGGTTTCACCAACGTTGTTTAACTTTAAGCTTAGTTCGTTCTTTGCCTCTTTTCAACTGTTACTTTCAAAAGAGACAAACATGAATTGAACTAAGATTAAAGTTAAACGACGGTGAAATTGGGCCTTAGGGACAGTAATATCCATTTCTATCCATGTAGATTAACTTTAATCTCAGTTTAACTTGCCATGTATCTTTTGAAACTAGAAAAGGATAAAGAATAATTAAACCGAAATTAAAATTTAACCCTCATTGGCAGAAACGGACGTTAAAAATAGACAAAGGATGAATTAAACTAGCAATCAAAGTTAAACGACGTTCGTGAAAACGGGCACAAGTCGTCGGCACTTTCGGCATCTTTCTATCGTAGATAAGCGTACGATACGCATCCTCCGAGACGTCTCGTTGATTGCTCTATTGATTCCTCGACGCAGACCCGAGATCGCGGAGATGAGCGGCCGGTGAAAGAGACAGCAGCGAATTTTCTTTTACCTCTCATTTTATAATGCGGCCGCGGGCTTCAAGAGCTGTCTCGCCGCGCCGACCGGGGAATCGGCAGCCGTGATCGAGATGCGGATAAGATCGCGCGCAGCCACCGCCTACAATTTACAAAGTTCCGCTCGCTCGATACCCGCGCCTCTCGAGCCCGAGCCCCGAGGGGGTTAACGCTCGTGTGCTGTGCGCGAAAACAGGCTCGCGCAAAAAGAGAGAGGAGGGAAACGGGAGAGGGATAGCCGCGGGTACCTCGCGCGAATTTGAAAGCGAAATCTCGCGCGCTACCGACCGCTCTCCACCGACATTTCCGCAAATTCTAATTGCCCGGTCTACCTCTATTAAACAGATATTACGATACCGATATTGCGATACCGCCACCGCGTGTTTTTCCTCCGCGGCGAATTCGAACGCTTCGAACGATCGAGCCACGCGAGAAGAGCTCCAGTGCACCTTTCACCCGCGACGTTGAAACCGTATCCCACGGGACCGCGAAATAGGAATGTGAACGGAAACTCCGTGGTATTTTAAACCTGGAATAGATCTCCTAAGGCCCGGTTTACTTCACACATTTGTCCCTTTCTAGAGTAACAGCATAGTACAACTAGTATGCCCACTCTCTGTCGGTCCTTTGATCTTTTCTGTTTTGATCACGTGGTATTCCGCCATTACTTTGGCGTGTGAAATTTTTTTACACTGTCACACTACCACATATACAACATCCGTCTCATTGGCCACACCAAGATAATGGCGGATGCGCAGAAAGGGTCGGCGCAAAACAAAACAAATGACAGAGCGGGCATACTAGTTAATACTATGGTAACAGTTGGAAAGAGACAAAGAACGAATT
>NW_011957805.1:0-1475 GCF_000949405.1 Vollenhovia emeryi | reverse complement strand
GCCAAAAACTCGGAAGCAAAATCCAGTCTCGTAGGGTATAAAAGGAAGCCCGCGTGGAAGCCAGGGCAAGTATTCCAATGGGTTAAGCGGGCCTCCTTTTATACCCTACGAGACTGGATTTTGCTTCCGAGTTTTTGGCCGCCACCATGCGCGGCCTAGCGGCGGTCGGCGAACTACTCAGAAGCTGGCGCTCGCGCGCCCGCGCGCGTGTCGCGCAGTGCTGGATTGCCATAAGATGTCCCGTAAAGGATATCCGTTCAAGGTACGACAACAGACATCCGTTAAATGTCCATTTCACGTCCACGGACGTTCGGACGTAAATTGGACTTAAACTGGACGTCCACAGGATATCCTGTGCTATCTGGGGTGTAGTGTGTAAATATTTTATTCTAAATTTATTTTATATTATTGTGTTGCTGCTATCAACAAATATTATTTGCAAAGTTCTCACTACATCGAAATAATTGCGAAACGTGTGAAATTATCGACATTTAACTGTCGATAGAGCCGTATCGATACGATCTGATAGAATGGACATCAAACCGACATTGATCCGATGTATCATTTCTCACTGGGGAAAACAATTGTTTATTGAAAGGACATATAAAAGTGTAATTATTTTCTCGTTTTGTCTATTTTTCTTTTTTCATTTTCTCTATCTATTTCTCTTATACCCGTTGTCAGTAAACTATGTGACGAAGAAAACAACTCAGATCTCCTATCTTTCTGCTTGTCAATAGGAATGTTCCGTTAGACAATGTACCCACCCTCGTACCACAGTACATTCGCTAAATATTGGAAGAATATGTAAAAAAAGTCTGTAAATTTACACCAAAAATAGATGTAAAAATTACATGTCTAATGTCGTAAATATACAAATCAACATAAAGTTACAAATTTATTGGAAAAATACAAGATTTGTTTAATTACACAAAGAATGTGTTAGTTTATCATCTATTTTGTAAATATATCTTATTTTTCATGGACAATTACGTAAATAAGAGAATATTCAAAATATTTTTGTAATTATTAAAAATGTTGTAATATAACATAATCTAGCGGTAATATTCCATATTTCGCTGTGGAATACATCGTGATCATATACGCGCTCTTGCCATTTTATACTGTAATTTTACAAGATGTGTGTAATTATATACAAATATGATGTAAGTTTATCATATATTTTGTAAATATATCTTATTTTCCACGGACAATTACGTAAATAAGAGAATATTCAAAATATTTTTGTAATTATTCAATATGTTGTAATATTACATTGTCTAGCGGTAATATTCCATACATCTTTGTGGAATACAGTGCGATCATTGCGCTCTTGCCATTTTATACTGTAATTTTACAAGATGTGTGTAATTATACAAATATGATGTAAGTTTATCATCTAGTATGGACTGCGCGATCCCGAGAGATCGAGCGCATGTGCAGCCAATCTCTGTCTCTTTTCGATCAAAGTGGAA
>NW_011957804.1:0-1475 GCF_000949405.1 Vollenhovia emeryi | reverse complement strand
ACACCGAGACGTAACACGGGCTTAGATCTGATTAACCTGCCCATTCAGGAAACGAAGCGAGGAAAAGCGAGCATGCTATTTGACACAGGTGCCGCAATATCACTAATTAAAGTGAAGCATTTAAAAGGCGAAACGCTTATCGAAGAAAACGAAATAACGCTGACAGGCATAACAGGTCACAAGGTAAAGACCTTAGGAAAAATCAGCGCGACTATAAAGCTGAAAGAAGCACGAATAAAACACGCCATGTATGTCGTGAAGGATGACTTCCCAATGGAATATGATGGAATCATTGGAGTCGATTTTGTGAAGAAACAAAAGGCTAAGTGCGACTACGGCAGAAAACAGGTAACAATAGGACAGCAAGTCTTAAAACTGTACCCATATTGTAAAATAGCACTAAACCCACGAAGTGAAACGATCATACAAGTGGCTACTGATAAGAATATGATCGGCATAATACAAGCCGAGGAAGCAAGGCCAGGAGTATTCATAGGAAATTGCCTGGTGGAACCAAAACTTTATATGCACAGCAAGCATTTTAAATACTACAGACGCGGTGATAGAGATGACGATGCCGCAAGTAACTATAAAGGAAGTAGATCAAAGCGAGACAGAAGAAATCAACGTGACACATACAGAATGTGTAAACGGAGAAATTCCAAGAAGCAAAAGGGTAACCGAGCTATTGCGCACGGAACATTTAAACTACGAGGAAAGAAAATCAATAATCGAAATTTGCACTGAGTACAGTGATATATTTCACATGAACGGAGAACCTCTGACTTATACGGAAGCTGTAAAGCACAAAATTGCTACGCAGGCAAATAGCTCCCCGGTCAACGTGCGACCATATCGCCTGCCGGAAAAGCACAAGCAGGAGGTAGACCGACAAGTGCAAGAAATGTTGAAGAACGGCATAATAAGACATAGCACGAGTCAGTGGAATGCGCCACTGTTAGTGGTCCCGAAGAAAGCAGACGCCTCAGGAAAACCGAAACTACGAGTCGTAGTCGATTTCAGAAAGGTAAACGACCTGACAATAGGCGATTCGTTCCCGATACCAAATATGACGGACATATTAGATCAGCTGGGAAATGCAAAATATTTTTCGACGCTGGATCTAGCTTCGGGATACCACCAAACAAAAATGGAGGAAGCTGATAAGGAGAAAACAGCATTTTCCACTCCACATGGGCATTACGAATATAATAGAATGCCATTTGGTCTAAAAAACGCACCAGCTACGTTTCAAAGAGTAATGAATGCCGTATTGACCGGATTACAGGGACTCAAGTGTCTCGTATATATAGATGACATAGTCATATATGCGCATAGTCTGCAGGAACACAACAAACGACTCGTTGAAGTATTAAAAAGGCTGAGAGAGAACAATCTAAAATTACAGCCGGACAAGTGCGAGTTCCTAAGAAAAGAGGTGACGTACCTCGGACACAAGATAACAGATAACGGGA
>NW_011957803.1:0-1475 GCF_000949405.1 Vollenhovia emeryi | reverse complement strand
GATACAGAGGGATATCAAGCAAAACACATTTGTTAGTATAAATAAAAGAGACTTTATTTGGCAGAAAATCACAGAATACCAACATTTGTTGCAAGGGCAAGGAAAAACTGCCAAAAACCTCGCCAGTATTCTTTACAAAATAAAAATGCAATTATAAAATATAATTATAAATAAACATTTTTTATATTAATTAAAAAATTTTTTTAAATTAATTTACAAAACAATATGAAATTAATATAATATGTAATGAATAATGAAAAACGTTTTATACATTTTTAATGTAATAAAAACTAAAAGTAATAATAAAATTCAGAATAACGGTAATCTTAAAATTTTTAAATATTATATAGTATGTAATTTTAATATGCAAAAATCTAAAAAAATTAATAAAACAAAATAAAAATATTAAGCATTAAAGGTATCACAGCAATATGTAATAATTATGTACCTGAAAGATAATGTACCTGAAACAAAACTAATAATAAAAATATTGCACATCGTATATCACATAAATACACATATCACATATGTATCACAGATATGAAAAAGACTAGCGTACAAAATAAACTTTGAAAAAATTAATAATTATGAATGTGCAACATGCAAATCAAAAGTGTTATGGCTAGATGCTAGATGCAATGCAAAAGCTGTCATGCAAAAAAAATTATGTGCGCTGTTATCCGTATACATTTGTACCATGCAGCAGTTCTAGATGCCTTGCGTCTACTTCAAAATTTATACAATTAATATTTGCGTCTTGAAAGCTGGACCGAATTATACAAATCGCGGAAACCATATCATTGGATAAACGATTTCGTTTTTTAGTTCTAACATCTGTTACAATTGAAAAAATTCTTTCGGCCTCAGCATTTGAATGTGGAAGAGAAAGGACTATTTCGACTAAAGACTCTAAATTTGGAAATAATTTTGTACCGTCGACATTTTTACAATTAAATATATTATTCCACATTTCATCTATCTCTAAAGAAGCTAATTCTTTCTTTATTTCTTCATCAAAGACTGATGGTAAAATTTTCCATTCAAAATTTAATTGTGTTATATTAATATGTTGTACTCGCGTAGCAATATAATTTAAATCAGTAATTTTGATTCTACCTTCATCATATAAAGCGATTTGAGGATCTAAAAATGAAAGTTGTTGAAAAAGAATATCTTTACACGGTAAACGTTTTAGCATTTCCTGAACTGCAGTAACGTAAAAATCTAAGCATTTTAATTTAATTTGTTGCATGCATTCTATAGGCAAAGTTTTTAAAAAATTTTCACAGTCCGGTCCCAAACATATTTCGTCAATGTGCCGTATATTATTCTTATTATTTAAATCTAAATTTAAAATATCATCAAAGACATTAAACTTTATAAAATTTTTAGCAAATTGCAATATTAATTGTCGACTATCTTCAAATAATTTATGTACTAAAATATTACGCGATTGAAATTGAGCATTAAATTTA
>NW_011957802.1:0-1475 GCF_000949405.1 Vollenhovia emeryi | reverse complement strand
TATTTAATTAACACCCTGTACAGGGTGTTTCGTCAACATACAGCTCATTATGGTGGGTTGCCTGCTGCTAGCGCCTGCCAAGTCGGTAATATAGTCGGTAATACAGTCACTTTTTCAAAGATGTATATTAGCTGTCACGCTATCAATGAGTTTGCGTAATAAGCTGCTAGAAGCCAGGAAACATATTTACAAAGGATTATAAAATATAATGTAGAACATTAGAACGCACAATAGACACAATTTAGATAAACTGTTATAGTAGTCGTAATTATGTAAGTGTGTATTAATTAATTTATCCTGCAAAGCGTTTAGGTATTAAAATTAAATAAAATTGCAAAATAAAGAATTTGACATAAAAAAAAAGTATATATTTAAAAGAGTACTTGCAAGGTTGTAAAATTAAAATGATTGATGAATATTAACATAATTTATTTACAGAATACATGGTCCATTATAAAAGTAATGAGCATTTTCTGGGAAAAATAGATTTATTGATCCTATCGGTACAAATGATTAAAATTCTTCAAAATACTCTCCCCCAGCATCAATACACTTGCGGAGACGTGTCTGCCATGCCTGGAAGGCACCCTGAAATTCCGCCTTGTGCCATTTCCCGGACTGTGACCTTGAAATGCAATCGTCCTTGAAGGCCTCTTAAAGCATCTGGAATGTTTCGGTTGCATTCTTTCCAAGCCGCACACAAAACTTGATGGCGTATCGCTGTTCAAGTGAACGCTCCATTGCGCCGTGTTACAAAGTCGAAAAACACGCTTCACGCGGAGGCACGTTTTTCGACTCAGACTGCTCGGAGCAAACTGGCGACCGGCTGTATTGGAAGGGCAGACCCCCCACTACATTTCCCGACCGGTTTTACCCCGTTGCGATGGATAGTCGCGTCACAATAAAATCATGCTCATTACTTTCATAACGGACCATGTATATTTACAAAATGTGTTCGAAGTAACCTCCATTATGTTCCTCACATAAAACTACACGCCGAACGAAACTCTCTCGAACTCGGCGTAACATTTGTGGCGTTATTTTTAATATCGCAGTTTGTATGCGATGAATTAAATCCTCTCTGTTATTTGGCAAAGTTTGATATACTTGGCTTTTCACATAGCCCCACAAAAAAAAACACCTGTAAATATTATTTTGTAAATATTATTTTGTAAATAACTTATGTTTATAAATAAACATTTTAATTTTACAATCTTGTAAGTATTCTTTCAAATATATACTTTCTGTATGTCACGAATTTTTCATTTTGCAATTTTATTTAATTTTAATACCTAAACGCTTTGCAGAATAAATTAATTAATACACACTTACATAATTACGACTACTTGCTTATTTAAATTGTGTCTATTGTGCGTTCTAATGTTCTACATTATATTTTAAAATCCTTTGTAAATATGTTTCCTGGCTTCTAGCAGCTTATTACGCAACTCATTGATAGCGTGACAGCTAATACA
>NW_011957801.1:0-1475 GCF_000949405.1 Vollenhovia emeryi | reverse complement strand
CTGGAATAATGGGAATAATTATTATAATAAAAATCATCAAAGCATGCATAGACACAATAATACATGGTTACGCATTGCACACTGTTTACGGGTGCAGTGCCCATTTGCTCGGAGCTTTATGGAGCTCGCTAACCCACTTACTGTTGCATTTGTCTAGAAAACCTCCAAAAATACAGTCTGTCCATTACGATACAAAAAATGAAAAAATTGAAATTGATCCTCAACCAGACGACCGATTAAACGTACCTACACAATCGCAGCCACAGCCACAACAATATACCTTCTATGCCGACATTGAAAACCCCGCGCCAAAATTGTATCCCGATTTACCGAATCGCAGCGGCGATTCACAATGTATCCCTAACAAAGTGTCGGGATACATTGTTAAATAAGGGGGGAGGTGTAACGTCCCGTGAAAATTTTCGATTTTCCAATTATAACAATTACTTTAAGTATAATATTTTTAATTATTATCTCATGTGTGCGAATATATACTATCACTTAATTATTAAGACACTACCATTATATATCCTTATATCGTTTCACCGACATTCGTCGAAGTAATTTTTTGCTTTTATAATCTTTCGCCTTTATAATTTTATATAATTGTACCACTACTTCATACGGACGTATTTTACCACCTTTAGTATTAAGATACTGCAGAGTGTTATTTCTAGTCATTACCATATATATATTTTTATTATTAATAATTGCTTAAATTGCGTAATACGCCTTGTTCACTTAACTATTGTAACGCCCTGCGGAAAGTTTTTCAAATTTCTCAATATAACACTTACCTCAAGTATAATACTTATTTAACAAGTATAATACTTTCATACAAATGACTTTTCCAATTTTGCGATCGAATGTATTTTATCATTTTATTGTTAATACTACCTCTACGTATTATTGTACGCAATAATATTATCAAATATATATAGCATTCGGCTATTTTGGCGACTGTCGTCAAAGTATACCAAAAAGTCGTCAAACTGATCGATACGCATATATAAAATTATATGCGAATCGATCATTTCGACGACACTCAACAAGAAAATTCTTGCTTTAATAACTATAATATTTTTCCTTTATAATTTTTGTGCAATTGTACAAGCACACTTTCTTCTTTCATGCTAATATATTTTGTTACCCCTTATTATTAAAATACTATAGTTGCGTATCATTACAGGATACCACTTTTATACTATATGTAATATTGCGTGTACATTTAGTTTATAATTATCCGCTACCGCTTATAATATAGTCTTTATTCTTTCTATACTATCCCCATGCTATACATGATATTATTACCGTATATACATATATAGTTTATCTTAACAATTGTTCAAATTGCATGATATACCTCAGTGCAATTTATTATTTCTCATATATCAATTACTTTAAGAGCTTATGTACTTAGAATTAATTAGCAGTTTGTACGTACGGTTGTTTATTATAAATTTTAATTATTATCT
>NW_011957800.1:0-1475 GCF_000949405.1 Vollenhovia emeryi | reverse complement strand
TGGATCAACCAATCACGAGCGTTCCGCCAATTCCGCATTGCGCACGTTCCGCGTCCATGGGATCGCACCATCACTCGTACAATCCGTTTGCCAACACTACATTCGGGCACAGCGATGAGATAAGAATACCAATACAACAACAGGATCTCTATACGTTGCCGCATGAAAGTTTTCTGTACATCGAGGGAAAACTAACTACTGCCGAACAAATCGAAGGATCTAATGTAGTACTGGGAAATAATTGTGTCGCGTTCATGTTCGACGAGATCCGATATGAACTTGATGGTGTGGAGATTGATCGCGCCAGAAATGTTGGAATAACCAGCACGCTCAAGACCTATGTCTCGTCATCGTTTGATAAAATGATGTCTCTGAAGAATGTCGGCTGGGATATGGTGAACAATGGAACCGGAGACTTTAATTTTTGTGTACCGCTCAGCATGCTATTGGGATTCTGTGAAGATTATCAACGCGTGGTGATTAACTCCCGTCACGAATTGATTTTAATACGATCGCGCAATGATAACAACTGTCTCTTTGGAAATGCGGCGATGGAGCCTAAACTTGAAATATTCAAGATACAGTGGCGCATGCCGCATGTGTTGTTAAACGAGGTGAACAAACTGTCGATGCTGCGTGCTTTGGAAAGCGGTCAATACCTCAATATGGGATTTCGTTCATGGGATCTGTACGAGTATCCGCTATTGCAACAGACGACTAAACATTCATGGGCTATTAAAACGGCTACTCAGCTCGAGAAGCCGCGGTATCTTATCTTTGCTCTGCAAACAGGTCGGAAGAATATCATGTCACAGAATGTGAGCCAATTCAGTCACAGCAAATTGAGCAACGTGAAACTCTATCTGAATTCGGAATGTTATCCATACGATGATATGAATCTGGATTTCGATAAAAACAAATGGTCGAATCTGTATGATGCGTATTCGCGGTTCCGGAAGAGCTATTTCGGAAACGAGGTTCTTATGCCCGGTCTCACTACCAACAATTTTCTAGAACAAGGACCGTTTATCATTATCGATTGCTCCCGACAAAACGAGTCAGTCAAGAGCGCAACTGTGGATGTGAGATTGGAATTTGAGTGTAAGAAGAATGTGCCAGTGAATACCACTGCGTACTGTCTCATCATACATGATCGTGTGGTTCAGTACAACCCGCTGACCAGCGTCGTGCGCAAAATTCCCTAAGTACTACGTTTTGGACACAATGGTTTCCCCTCTTTTCAATACAGTTTAGAGGGGGTGAAACGATTTAAAATCTACTATGCATCAAGAGCAACCGCAGTATTCCTCCTTCTCTCGACGTATTCAATCATGTCCATACCGACGTTTGTGGACCTGCAAGGCTTCGTCGTCAGCGGTAACTTTGTTGTGAAGGAATTTGCCGCTCTCCGAGAGGGACGCGTTCTCTCTCACTACATTTTCACATGTCCCGTACCATGGAGGTTTCTCACTAAA
>NW_011957799.1:0-1475 GCF_000949405.1 Vollenhovia emeryi | reverse complement strand
ACGTCTTGTTGTTTCGGTTTGACGCTGCCAGTTTCCCGCAATCTTTGTGCTGCCGCAAGTATAACGGGGGCCGACGGATGTCTTGCTCGGTTGGGGTATAACTCGGCGTATCTTCGGGCAGCAACGGCAACCTGGCCGTGGCACTCTCCTAGTGCCATCAGCATATCGTAGTACTCTTCATTCGTGTGTGCTCCCATGGTGTCCTCTTGACGCTTCTAATAATTGAAGGATTATTGTAACAGCGTCGATCATTTCATCGTATTTATACGATCGGCGTGGGCCGTCGATGCCTCCTCCGCGCCCCCCGCGATGAATCGCGGGAGTCGCGCCACGCGCACATGCGGTCGTCGTGCAGAAATGTGGAAAATGTGGAGAAAATCCTTCGTGTTGTCGAGCAAGAACCCGAAAAAAGTATTCGTGTCATTGCTCGAGAACAGGGATTGTCTTACTCCACAGTTCAGAGAACATTAAAAGACGAAAAATGGCACGCCTATCACTACACCCCCGTGCAGCATTTGCGAGAGGAAGACTACCGCGAGAGGAAGAGATTCTGCGAAAATTTTCTGATGAGAGTAGATGAGGATCCGGAATTCCCTTCTCGTGTAATTTTTAGCGATGAATCGCTATTTACACGGGAAGGAGTTTTTAACTCGCACAATATGCATGTGTGGAATGACGAAAATCCTTTTGTCACTCGAGTCGGAAATTTTCAAACGCGTTGGAAAATAAATGTCTGGGCTGGGATAATGGGTACGCAAATCTTGGGACCAGTTATCCTTCCGCACATCTTAAATGGCGCGTCGTACCTAGAATTTCTGACAGACAATATGCCGGAATTTTTGGAAGAAGTACCATTGTTGGACAGAAGAAAAATTATATTCCAACAAGACGGTGCTGGTCCACACAACGCAAGAATAGTGACCAATTATTTACATCACCAATTTCCTGGGCGTTGGATGGGCCGATATGGCCCGATACGTTGGCCCGCAAGATCGCCGGACCTCAATCCATTGGATTTTTTCCTGTGGGGATATTGTAAAGAAATTATTTACAACAAGCTTCCCGAGGACACAGAAGAGCTAAATATGAAACTCCACCATGCCATTTGGAATATCGACGATGAAATGATGGAGAAGATCCCGACAAACTTATTGAAACGCATGAGAGCTTGCATCGCGATGGACGGTGGCCACTTCGAACATTTACTGTAAACGAAGAAAAATTGCCCTTTTCAGGGCAACCAAATATTTTATAACGAGGAACAGTTTCTTGTATTCGCAATATTTTTATTCGCAATAACATGCTGAGAGAGAAAGAAGCGTGCGAATACCGCGTGAATTAGCGCCTGGTCGGTACGCGTCGGGAGTCTACGGGATGGCGTTGTACCTCAACACCTTTCTGTACTTACAGTGCAACCAGAGAAATGCACTTTCTGTAGCAATGGCAGAGGCAGTGGTATAAACACTGCGAAAGAG
>NW_011957798.1:0-1475 GCF_000949405.1 Vollenhovia emeryi | reverse complement strand
AGGGCCTCTACCTCCATGGCCTCTGATGGAGGTGAGGCCCTCTTTCCTGGCGCCCCTCTATGTTGGCGCCGCGGTTGGGGCTCTTGCGTCGAGCCACCAACCCCCTCCTCCTTCTCCTTCGCCGGCCGCGCTTCGGCCGGGGGGGAGCGCCGGTGGCAGGTGCCTGCTCCATGGCGCGCTGCCCCGGCGGTCTCCCGCGCACGTTCCGCTGGGCGCATGAATTCGCGCCCAGCACGTGCGTCGCCGGCCTGCCCTTGTCCGCGCACAGCGGGCACTTGGGGGCAGACCGGCAGTTGCGGGAGGTGTGACCGGCTTCACCGCACCGGTAACACCTCCCGCTCCTATCGGCCGCGCTAGGGCAGGTTGACCTCACGTGGCCCCTCTCAAGGCATTTATGGCACCGCATAGGGCGCGCCTCGAGGAGGTCCACGCGGGCCACCCCCCAGCCGACCCGGATCCTTCCCTTCCGGGTCAGCTCCTTCGCCGAAGTGAGGGGCAGGCGCAGCCAGAGGCTGTGGCTGCCTCCGGCGGCCGGCTGCAGCGCTCCGCACTGCACGTCGGAGGCGCCACAATGTCCGGCCTCCGCCACCCACTCCTTCACTTCCTCGACGTCCAAGGAGTCGTCGAGGTCGCGCAAGCGCACCTCGGCCATCCTCCTTGGACGGTCGACCCGCGTGCCCTCCTCCCCGAGGAAGGCGCGCGAAATGTACCCCGCGAGAAGGTCAGCCTTATCGGCATGACCTTCCCCGGATACCTCGATGATCTTGGCACCGGTGGCCGCGGATCTAATGTTGACCCGGTCCCCGATGCCAAGATCCTCCAGTCTCACCTCCCGCCGCAGTTTGGCCATGGCCTCACGGTAGTCCCCATTGGGACGCGTGAGGACCACGGCCGACGTGCGCGGGAGCCTCCGTCTAGGGGCCTTTTGGGGCGCTCCACCGGCTTTCCCCTTCGCCGGGGGGCCGGGGGCAGCCGCCTTAGGGGCTCCCTTAGCCGCCTTCTTCTCCGCGGCTCTACTCTTCCTCCCGACAACCGTCGCGTAGGACTCGACTTCCGCGACGGGCCGGGAGGGCTTGGCGTTCCCCTTCCCCGGGGGATCCGCCTCCCTCACCTCTTGCGCCTGCTGCTGGGGGGGGCCTTTCCCTTCTTCTTCTTATTGTTCTTCTTCTTCCTGGCCCCTCCAGCAGCATTCGCGTCCTTCCTCGGGGGGTTTACCCCCTTCACTCCGCTCCCCCGGTCGGCCCCGGGAACCGGGCGGCCCCCCGCGGCACCCCTCCCCCCTCTCGAGGGTTGGAGGGGCCCGCCGCGGGGCCGCCAATACGGGCCCCGCCGCCGACCAAAGTCCGGAACATTTCCTCCATCTTCTGGAGGATCTCCCTTTGAGACCGATCTATGGCCTCCTGAATCCTCCTCTCCACCATCTCGCCCGTGAGCTCCCCTGCCTTCGTTGGCAGGGGCTTCCCCGTTTTCTTCGT
>NW_011957797.1:0-1475 GCF_000949405.1 Vollenhovia emeryi | reverse complement strand
TTTCTTGAAATTATTCAAATTATTCTTATTTCGCTCTTAAAGCTTCCTCTATGAGGAAGCCATGTGCAAATTTCTAATTGGCACACTTTATTTTTTTCTAATTAGAAATTTGCACATTGCTTCCATTGTTATGGCTTCCTCATAGAGGAAGCTTTAAGAGCGAAATAAGAATAATTTGAATACTTTCAAAAAACATCGTAGTAAAGTTAGATTTCTCTCTTAAAGCTTCCTCTATCAGGAAGCCATAACAATGGAAGCAATGTGCAAATTTCTAATTTGCCTACTTTAATGATGAGGAAGAAATGTGCAAATTTCCAATTTGCACGCTTCAATGATGAGGAAGCAATATACAAATTTCTAATTTGCACACTTTCAAGAAACATCGAAAAAAATTAGATTTCTTTCCTAAACCTTCCTCTATGAGGAAGCCATGTGCAAATTTCTAACTTTCTATTCTTCTTTCTATTCTAACTAACTATTCTTTACTTTACTTTTTCTAATTATATATTATATTGTTCTTCAGTTTTTTCAATCCAAATTTCATATATAATTCATTAAAATATGATTAATTAGTTCTTGAGTTATAGACATTTGAAATTTTTGGAAATCATTATTAAAGAAAATTTGCGATAGTTACACCAACCAGAGACATTTCTAAAAAAATATTAATATTAGGACTTTTTGCTTATACTAATGTGTACATTTCACCATTACATTTTGTAGCATCACTTTTGAAACACCCAGTATAATGAAAAAGTGTTCATGTATGGATTCCGCGAAATTTCAAACATCTATAACTCAAGAACTAATCAACCGAATATTAATAAATTAATATGAAATAGGGGTAGAAAAGACTGGAAAGAATAATAGAATTAGAAATAGCCCGATATATCAAAATTTGCAAAAGTTAGAGCAACCACAGACATTTCTAAAAAAATTCACGATTTTTTCAAAAAGAAACCCGTTTACCGATCATCGCAAAAATCAATACCAACCTTCCTTTAGTGATTCTCGACGTTTTAAAAAAAATTAGCCCGATATCTCAAAATTTACGGATGTTAGTGCAACCACAGACATTCGAATGCGTACATACACACATACACACACACGTACAGACATTTTGTAAGAATATGATTTTTTTGACGTTTTAAAACATTTTAAACATATTGCCAAAGAAAACTGGAAAAAAATTTTTTCACGAAAACAAAGCTTCCTCTATGAGGAAACAAAAACAGGAAAGAATATTAGAATTAGAAATAGCCCGATATCTCAAAATTTGCAAAAGTTAGAGCAACCACAAACATTTCTTAAAAAATTCAAAATTTTTTCAAAAAGAAACCCATTTACCGACCATCGCAAAAATCAATACCAACCTTCCTTTAGTGATTCTCGACGTTTTAAAAAAAAAATTAGCCCGATATCTCAAAATTTACGGAAGTTAGAGCAACCACAGACATTTCTCATAAAAGTCAAAA
>NW_011957796.1:0-1474 GCF_000949405.1 Vollenhovia emeryi | reverse complement strand
GGGATAGCATCGTCTGCAGCGGGCTTTACTCGCAGAAAGGGACTAACTTTATTGAATCGAGATCTCCTGCGTATAGTATATACAGAAATCAACATTCCGCAATTTCATACTTGATATGAAAAAATTCCGCAAAACTTGATCGAGAGATGCATCAACATGCTAAAGGGTTTACAAGCGGTAATTCATCAGAGAGAAGGTAATACACAATACTAAACGCTCGCACGCAAACGCACACGCACTCGCGCACGCACATGCATACACACACGATGTACAAAATCCGACCGGCAACCTCCACGTTGTGCACATTGGGTAACGTTAATGCAGGCGGTAAACATCATTTTTCAAGAAAATACATGGTTCGCTTCAAAGTCATGTAACTCGGTCAAAAAAATCGTAGGAAAATTTTGAAAAAAGCATTTTGTAGATAAAATGTTGTAGATTGTGGAACTTGTATCGAATATGTCGAGAGAATTTTTTTTATCGAGTTGCAATGTGTCAAATATACGTAATTGTAAGGAACAAAACAAGGTATTCGTTTTTAAAGCACAGAACGAGGAAGATGAACATACTTAAATAAATCGGTGACAGGGTTTTAAAGGTGAAACTTCAAGCTTTAAAATGCTTTTTTAGTTTTGGGTCTACGATGATGTTTCGCTGAGTTTCAATGGTTTGACAATAGCCCAATTTTTAGGGTATGAAAAGTGTTCCCTATTTTTTTTTTAGTAGTGTATATGTATATCTAATATTTGACATGAAATCAGATATCATATCTCAGATGAAATTATCATCAGATGAAATTATCATGGCTTTTTAGAATCTGGAAGACGTCTCTCAGATATCCGAGTGATATCTGAATAGTTTTTCGTCAATCAGATATTGTGATATTTAAATATCTTCCAGATATCTCTATGATATTTTTTGCTGTGTGGGTACTAATTAATATGACCCAGTGAGAAATGATTCGTCGATCGACGTCGAAATGATGTCGAATCGACGTCAATTCGATGGTGTCGATGTCGATTCGACGACGTTTCGACGTCGATCGACGAATCATTTCTCACTGGGGAACAACTTTTGCCTGAAACATTTTTTTATTTGTCTACTACTTTTTGAGATATTTCAGAGAAAATTTATAACTTTTTCAATGTTTTATAGCTTATGATATCTCGATAACTATCGAAGGAAAAAGTAGTACAGGACCTTTTTACTTGATTTAGTCTCAGGAATATGCTCTTGCAATAATGTTCCAATTATTAAAAATTTTTGTGTATTGTAACATATAAAATTTACATGCACAAAAATTTTCAATAATTGGAACACTATTGCAACGTCGGCTTTTGGCTGACTCACAGCCGACTATAGTCGAGTCATTTGTCGACTATTAGTTGATTATACGTTGACTTTTAGCTTGACTTTCAAGTCGACTTTAGACTTCTTCTGCCGACTGACAGTCAACTTAATAATCGACTTGCCC
>NW_011957795.1:0-1474 GCF_000949405.1 Vollenhovia emeryi | reverse complement strand
CATCCAATTTTACAAATCCTTTTCAACAACAATTACACACACGGTCCATTGATAAATTTTCCACTTCAAGGGCAATAAATTCAGGCTGGAACCAACAGACGAGGCTCATTAAATCAGTAAAATCCTCGCTGTCTCAGATTAAAAGCCCATCTCGTAATAGAGGAGTTTCCTATAGTTTGGAGAAGTGTCACATGGTTGAGTACGAACCAACAATGTTCACTAATTTAGCAAAAATCCCTGCTGCCTCATATTAAAAGCTCATCTTGCAATAGTGGACTTTATTACGAGATAGGCTCCTAATATGACATAACAGGTTTTCAACACTCAATTTTACAAATCCTTTTCAACACACACGGTCCAATGATAAATTTTCCACTTCAAGGGCAATAAATTCAAGCTGGAACCAACAGACGAGGCTCATTAAGTGAGTAAAATCCTCGCTGTCTCAGATTAAAAGCCCATCTCGTAATAGAGGAGTTTCCCATAGTTTGGAGAGGTGTCACATGGTTGAGTAAAAGTACCGTCGAGCTAGTGAGGACGTTCGGCACCACGCCGACGGTGGACAGGGGCACGGAGTCGCAGGACGATCGCCTGCGACGTCGTAGGCAGCACATCGCGCGCCTGAATATCCCGAGGAGCAGCACGAACAGGGCCTTGAGCCGATTCATCAGAAACTCCACAGCCATTTTTCGTCTCGGGGGGAGCTCGACGGAGGGAGAGCTAACCTCCTCTCCGCCGGAGCCGGAAGACGGGGCGGTCGGCGCGGTTACCGGGCGCGGACGCGGCGTCGGCGATCCATTCGTCGCCCTCACATCGTTCCGCGTCCCTCGCGCGAGATACGGAGGGTTTTATCGGCGAACCGCAGATGACACGGGCCTGCCCGGGACGTACATAACCTATATCCCTCCCAGTCCCCGGATGACTACGTCGTCGGTTATCGACGGATGTCGACCGCTCGACGTCGAACGCGATTTATCGAGTAGAATATCTCGCGGGTGTCGTTCGAAGTTGAGCGCGCCAATTGATCCGAGTCCGACCCGGACGCTGGACGGCAAACACGCGCGTTTTTTAGTCCCCGTTTCTCGTATTTTATTGCTAAATCAACGCAAATACAGGCGAGTGTCTGAGAAATATTTAGAGACTCGATAAATATGCAGTATAACGCCCTCACCTTTAATTTTTGTAAATTTTTCAGAATTTGTGTTTTTTACGCGTAAAATGTATTCTGAGAACGAAAATCGTCGCTCATGTACCGTTTACTTTATTTTAATTCATTGTTAAACTTTTCCGATGACGGTAAATAAGATGATGATAATTTTTTTAAATATTTTGTGGCATTAATGTCACGTTGCAATTTGCCACTTTCCAATGTGTATTGCATTGAAGTATAAGAAGTAATTTCAAGTTATAGCTAGTGCTTCGATTCTAAAGCCTAGTGCAGACTGCACGCAGCAAGCGGCAAGCGTCGAGCAGC
>NW_011957794.1:0-1474 GCF_000949405.1 Vollenhovia emeryi | reverse complement strand
AGTTATATATATTTAGCAGTGCAAACATACCTCTCATCATTTTTGGCTATTGATTTCTTGAACGAAGATCTCGAAGCGTGACTTGTTGAAATAATCTGTCGTAGTCCAAGACGGTAATGTTTATTAACATTTCGTCTCAAGTGGTCTTACGCCAGGCTATTTACGTTTACGCATATAATTCGCGCGAGAAAATACCCATTCATAAATAATTTTGTGATTTATTTTATAAATACAATTATTAATTATAGAATATTTGATACATTAAGAGATATAGATTGTTGGAGTAAGGGAAGGCTGAAGAATAGAGGAAAGTTATTGCCAACTATGCACTGCCGATCGACCGCCGCTGTCGACGAGGAAATCTCCAAGATTTAAAATCTTCTATAGGACCTGTTTTAAAGAAGAATAAATAATCAAACAAATAATATAAATCTTTATATCTCGCATACACATACGTACACATCCGTGCACTTATTGGCTCAGACGTTTTTCTGAATTAGGCGATAATAATTACAATTTTGTAAAATTTTATATTACTTTTCTTCTCAGTTTAACCCAATCTACTATAATCTTTGGGGTCGTCCATATCGAATCTGACACCCTGTATAAAATAAAAGACGAAATTATTTATCAATGGGTATTGTCTCGCGTGAATTATATTCGTAAAAGTAAATAGCCCGTCGTTAGACAACATGAGACCAAATGTGCATGATCGGTGAACACAAATATTAATAAAAATAACCCTCTTTTGAGTACGACAGATTATTTCAACGTGTAAAGCTGCAAGATCATGGATCTACAAATCAAATGCAAACAATGATTAGAAGTATGTTAACATTGAAAAATATATAAAAGTATGTATGTACATAACGATTATATATACATTTCAGAGAAATGATCTTGTACTAGTGTTGATGGCGGCGACGACGGGGGCACTGATGCCAGTCGAGAACTATAGTCCTTAAGCTGCAGCGGTGTGGTGGGTAGGGGTGAGGATAGTTCGTTTGGACACGCGCGCGCGCGCGCACGCTCGCACACAAGCAACGAACCCTAAATGCGTGTACAAAAGTATATACGGCGCGTTGACTGTGTTCGAGCGTGCGGGCGCGGGTGGCCAAACGGATCATCCCTACTCCAAATGGGCAAACGTTCTCTGCTGGCATAATTTGACGGCGGAGGTGGATATACAGCGGTGATTTAATTTTAACTTAATCCTTTTCTCTGGCCGGTATTCATAGTCGATTCTTATTTCAAAATCATCTTAGGTGTTATCTCAAGAGGCTAATACGGCTCTGTGATTGGTTAAAAACACATTAAGAATATACTTAAGATGATCTTAAATATAAGAACGGACTATGAATACCGGTCTCTATCATGTTAAGATGTTCAGAAGATTAATCAACCTGTTATTATGCGTGCGTGTGTGTGGGTGTCTCTCTCTCTCTCTCTCTCTCTCTCTCTCTCTCTCTCTCTC
>NW_011957793.1:0-1474 GCF_000949405.1 Vollenhovia emeryi | reverse complement strand
CTGGTTGTTTGGATTCATTTTTTGACAGTTCTCGACAGTTCTAGCATAGTTCCAACCATTTCCATACATTTTAGCAATAGTTCCGGCCGATAAACATTTTTAAACAATTTTTCAATCTGACCGCTGGCATCTCATTTTATAAAAGTGTGCGGTGCTAGTAGTTCTGAGGAGTTTTTTGACAGCTCTCGACAGTTCTAGCACAGTTCCGACCATTTCCATACATTTTAGCAATAGTTCCGGCCGAAAACATTTTTAAACAATTTTTCAATCTGACCGCTGACACCTCATTTTCTAAATGTATGGGGTGCTCGATTCATTTTTTGACAGTTCTCGACAGTTCTAGCATTGTTTCGACCATTTCCGTACATTTTAGCAATAATTCCGGCCGATAAACATTTTTAAACAATTTTCAATCTGACCGTTGGCACCTCATTTTATAAAAGTGAGCGGTGCTTTTAGTTCTGAGCAGTTTTTTGACAGTTCTCGACAGTTCTAGCATAGTTCCGACCATTTCCGTACATTTTAGCACTAGTTCCGGCCGATAAACATTTTTAAACAATTGTACATACACTGTATAAGAATTATACAACTGCACATACACTGTATAGGAATTAGAAAACCGCCGAACTTGCATCTGATCTTATTCTGTGAGCCCGATAAAGTGTGCCCCTGTCGGCAAGCAGATAGGCAACCCAACTTGCTGATGTGTATGTTTCCGAAACACCCTGTATTTCAGTAACGCGGCTATCCTCGCTGTCGTTCTTTTTAAGAGAGGTGTGTAATGATGGATACTTTAATTTAAAACGGTCGGAAGTGAGGAAGCGCGTCTGGTTCGAGATTTCATATTTTTACCTGAAGGTGTAAAAATTGAAAACAGAAAGCAGACGTGTGCCATCGCTTCTGACCGTTTAACTTTTTAATTTCAATAATTGTACACCTCTTTTAACGTTTTGCAACTCTTCGCGATGCAAGATACTCGAGCAGTAGTGGAAACAAGGCAGAAAATAGGTCGGTTTGCTAAGTTTGCGGCTGACATCAACATAAAAACACATGTATTTCAGTAACGCGGCTATACCCGCTGCCGTTCCTTTTAAGAGAGGTGTGTAATGAGGGATACTTCAATTTAAAACGGTCGGAAGTGAGGAAGCACGTCTGGTTCGAGATTTCATATTTTTACATGAAGGTGTAAAAATTGAAAACTGAAAGCAGACGTGTGCCATCGCTTCTGAACGTTTAACTTTTTAATTTATATAATTTTACACCTCTTTTAACGTTTGCAACGCTTCGCGATGCAAGATACACGAGCAGTAGTTAAAACAAAGCAGAAAATAGGTCGATTTGCTACTTTGCGGCTGATATCAACATAAATTAACATGTATTCCAGTAACGGGGATATCCCCGCTGCCGCTCTTTTTAAGAGAGGTGTGTAATGATGGATGCTTCAATTTAAAACGGTCGGAAGTGAGGGTAAATA
>NW_011957792.1:0-1474 GCF_000949405.1 Vollenhovia emeryi | reverse complement strand
CTACCGCCCAATTCGAGCGCGTGGCAAGATGTGACCGCCCGGCGATCGATATTGCTATGCGCACATCTCGCCACGCGCTTGAATTGGACGGTAGGCCGGCCTAAGACAACGATTTTTAATAATTAATTACTCGTTAACTATTACGAAAATTGCAAAATGGTACAGGACTTTTCCGTTCATCTCGATCCGTTCTACCTTCTCAAAAATTTTGTCGGATATGGAAAGACTCACCTTGTATATATGAAATGACTCGGGAAGACATCTCCAACAACATATTTAAAAATCAAACAAATCGGAGAGGAGGCCCCTTTTATGCATAATTACCAAAATTAATTTATCTATATAAAATTAAAATGTCTAACAGAAACAAACAAATATAAACATACGTAGAATCTTTTAATTGCGATAGTGTGAATGCGTGGGTGGGTGGTAGGTGGACAAAACTTAAAAAAACCCCATAGCAGCCTCCCCCGAAAAATTTGGAAAATTTTAAAACCGGTTGCAAGAAGATCGGTCCATAAATGCAGGAGGAGTTTCCGGTAAAACAAACAAACAGTGTGAATGCGTGGGTGGGTGCGTGGGTGAGCAAAACTTGAAAAAAACCATCGTCACAATCCCAGAAAAATTTGGATGACTAAGTAACTCGCGGTCAGACAGACAAACAGTGTGAATGCGTGGGTGAATGCGTTGGTGATCAAAACTTTCAAAAACCCACATAGCAGCCATCTCCGTTTGGAAAATTTAGAGACCGATTGCAAGAAGATCGGTCCACAAATGACTGATTAACTCGCGGACAAACAAACAGTTTGAATGCGTAGGTGGGTGCGTTGGTGAGCAAAACTTGAAAAAACCCCCATCGTCACAATCCCAGAAAAATTTGGAAAATTTTGAGACCAGTTGCAAGAAGATCGGTCCACAAATGTAGGAGGAGTTCGCGGTCAGACAGACAGACAGACACCAGGTACTTATATACATAGTAGTATAATACACATAAAAACACACATAAAAAAGTATTTTTCAATTATTCCAGGACTCGAGGAAATATTTTGAAAAGAAGTTTGTCAACATCTGAAGATTCTGCTACATGGGATACGCTGGAAACTGACGATGTAGATGTATTCGAATATCTGAAAAGTGTCGAAAACGAAAGCAAACTTGAAATGCAAGGGAAAAATGAGTTCCAGAAATCAGAAGGCGATTTATCGAATATTATAAACATAGAACCGTCAGGTGAAAATAATATCAATTTACTGAATGTTGAGACTTCAGTTCTTAGTAAAACATATACAAACGTTGAAAAAAACAAAAGAAGAAGAAACATTGTAAGTGCCGAAGTTGATTCATTACAAATTGTTTCTGAAGCATTACAGAGTGTGAAAGGACTTTGCGAATCTACTGACAAAAGTGATCCCTACTGAAAAAATTCACATGAGATCTCACATGAGATATTACATGACATTTCATATGCGATGTC
>NW_011957791.1:0-1474 GCF_000949405.1 Vollenhovia emeryi | reverse complement strand
TTTACTGCTCTGTCTTCTGTACTGTACTGTATGCTGGACTATCGCGCTCGACTATATGTACTGCGATCCCCCGCCAAGACTTCAGGAAGTTTTCCCAAAATCTTATTGGTGGGCCCTTAGGTCCGCCTATCGATCCTCGATCAGCGGCTCGCAGACGTCGGGGAAAACAAAGGGCGCGGGGACTACGAAAGCCGCGCGCCCGAGCCCACCGGCGCCGTACATGTCCGAACTCGCACCGCACGCCGCCCCAATCTTTGTAAATAAGATTGCGCGGATGCGTCGCCAGACGGCCGCCGGCGCCGATGCGCGCGTTCCGCGCCGCTCACGTCATCGTCCCTTGTTGGGCCCATCGCATGTACATACATTGCGTCGTAGAAACGTCGAGCACGACCCTTCTATGACGCAACACCGTCCTTCCGATCCCTCCCCCACGGGCACGACAGAGTAAAGTTCGATTTTTATTATTGACTCATCGCATGTATGCGCTGGGATGCGCCCATCGCGTCCGACCCGTGAGAGACGCTACGCAACACCTATGACTAAATAAGATGTACTTTTACTATTTTTCAATATTAATCACCTTGGTTAAACTTCTGTCACTTCTATTTCTTATTACATTTTTTATTAAATTGTATAAAGTATATTTTTCTGGAACAATAATTTTATATGCCTTAATTTTTTATTTTCGTAGGTGGAACTCCACTTTTGATTCCGTTTTGCAAATAGTAACGTTGTTAAAAAATGATCCCGAAAAAATTAATCAATGTCTTGATTATTGTGATTTGCAAAGATTGACAATAAATGAAATTAAATTCATAGAAGAATATTGTCAGGTACGCTTCTAGATAGTTTGTAATATGTAAAAATATGTAAAGATTGTAATATGTATTTAGTAAAATTTATCTCTTTCTCATTTTGTTTGGTTTAGGTAATGAAACCTTTAGCGCAAGCCTTAGATATATTGCAAGGCGAGACAGGAATGTATATGGGATACCTATTACCAGTTTTAAAAACTTTAAAAGAAAAATTGGAAAAAATTAATAAAAGTGGATGTACACATTGCCAAGCACTAATTGTAGCAATTCAAGAAGGTTTGAATAAAAGGTAATTTATTAATTTAATGAACATGTGATTGTTATTGTTAAATAAAGAACAATATTTATTTATTAATTCTGAATATATGTAATTGTAGATTTTCCACATTGTTTGAAAAAAAAGAGTTTATTATTGCAAGCTGTCTGCATCCAAAATTCAAATTAAATTGGTTAAACGGAGAAGAAAAAAAACTCGCACAAAGTTATTTAGAAGATTTATTGGGGATCCGTTCTAATGAGAGTTCTCCAAATCTTAGTGAAAAACTCGACGATCGCGATGACTTTTTTGCTTTTGATCAGCAAACAAAAGAAGTCGAGTCAGTACAAGAAGAATTGTATCGATTCTTAAAGTCGAATAAGTGCAATTTTGGTATTTTAAG
>NW_011957790.1:0-1473 GCF_000949405.1 Vollenhovia emeryi | reverse complement strand
TTTTGGTCCTTCGAGCCGGATACGGAGATCGGTTTTCAGGATGAGACTTAATCATATTGTAACGCGTTTAGAGCAGCAGCTTACGTTCATCGATTTGATTTCTCATGCCGCGGAAAACTTGGAGAGGGTCGGTCAGGCGAACATTACGTCGCAACGTATACACGCGCGTCTCGCTTCCCTAAAGGAAACTTGGGAGCAGTTCTTGTTGCAGCATCAAGCTGTCAATCTTGCCATAAGCGAATTAGACACTGCGGATAAGGAGACTGCGCTCGCACATTCTTACTTCTCAGGGAATTCTTTCTCATCGACACACGAATGTTATCTCGAAGCCATCGAGCGTATGAGCTCTTTTCTCGAGTCGGAACGGGAGCCGTCGACACATTCTTCTTTGACGCAATCTAATTCTCAGGGCACGAGTAATGCTACATATTTTCATCATGCGCGCTTACCGCGTATTGATATTCCGAAATTTAACGGGACTCCTGCCGACTGGTTGTCCTTCAAGGACCTGTTTAGCTCGTTGGTTCTTTTGAATCCTACACTTACTTCCGTTGAAAAACTTCAATATTTGAAGACGAGTTTGATCGGATCAGCTGCGCTGCTCTTAAAGAATACGACTCTGACTGCCGATAATTTTCAGAAGGCATGGGACGCCTTGATTTCGTTTTACGAGAATAAGCGACTACTTGTTAACGCTGCCCTCCATTCGTTGGTTTCCTTGAAGCGGATGAGCAAGGAATCGGCCGGCGAAATGGAGCAGCTGTATACTAACATAATGCAGATTTACCGAACGCTCGAAACTTTAGACAGGCCTGTACAGCACTGGGATGATGTTCTCGTTTTTACGGCCGTTCAACGGCTTGACTCGGAATCGGTAAAGGCATGGGAGCATCATCTTGGTTCTTCGAAGGATCCTCCTACCTGGGATCAATTTAGTACGTTCTTGATTTCTCGCCTGCTCTCTCTGCAAGCCTTTGAAAAATCCCGTCCAGGGAAATCGGCGAACTCCGCCAATCAAGCCTCTGCTAAATCGCACTTTCAGGGTAGATCGAAGGATAGCAAGGCTGCTAAAGTAAATACTTGTACGATCTGCTCTTCGAAGCACTATATTGCACAATGCCCTCAATACGGTTCTAAGACTGTTCCTCAACGCCTTGCTATTATTACGAAACACAAGCTCTGTTATAATTGTCTCGGTCCTCATCGATCTTCTGTATGTCGAGTCACAAAACGATGCTTAAAGTGTGGACATAAACACCACACTAGCATCCACCAAGCTAACAAGCAATCGAGTAATTCGGGCTCGAAATCAACGGAGGACGACTCCTCGGTCGCCTCTACTTCCTCCTCAACCGCCACCGAAGCAACGGTGTTCCATTCCGCTTCAAAATGACAGGCTATGCCTTGCGTGCTTTTGGCAACAGCTCAGGTCCGCGTCGCCACGCCCCACGGAGACTTTGCGAAAGCTCGCGC
>NW_011957789.1:0-1473 GCF_000949405.1 Vollenhovia emeryi | reverse complement strand
CATGCCCTTCGTTTTCCGCGAGTTTTTGTATGACCCGTATTGCGAGAAAGGGTGCGGAGGAAACGCCGAATGTTAAGGTGTTAAGTTGAAGCGTCTTTATTTCGTCGTGTATGCGCCAGAGAATTTGCTGATAATGTCTGTCTTCTTCATGTACTAGCACTTGCCTATACATTTTCTCTATATCTCCCATAATAGCATATCTATGTGAACGAAAACGTATTAAATGTGTAAATAAGTCGTCGTAAGTTATCTAGATGTATAAGTAACGTATTACGTCGCCTTTGATATATTGTGCAAGTAGTAAATTTGCACGGCGTTCCGCGCAAATGCGATCGTAAGCAATTATAGCATAGGTTCGCGTTTTTTATCATATCGATACGTTTAAGTACCGGCAAACGTTTTAAATCGTCGCATACGTAAAGTGCGTGTTGTTTGGTTTTACACGCTATACAATTACGTGCTGAGTTTACTAAAGGACTTAACCCGATGGATAACTTCGTCTTTTCTTCGTCGGAGGTTCGCCTTTATTCCCTTCCGTTTGTGATATCCTACTTCTTTCACGTTTAGACGCGCAAACCGCGGTTTTGTATATAAATTCGTATAATTGGTCGACTCTTGGAAATTCGTCTCTTTGTAGCGTTGCTTCCCATTTATCTATGGTCCCCTTTGGCAATTTACTTTCTAAAAGATGAACTAATATTTCTGACCCGACCGATACGCCCAACGCGTTTAACGAAGCTATGTGTTGTTGAAATTCGTCAGCTATTTTAGATAGGCCTTCTGTGGATTCTCTGTCTAACGCGGGGAAGTTTATGATTAGCGATAAATGTCGCGAGACTAATATGCGTTTTACCTCGTAGGCGCGTTCCAACAATTCCCATGCCTTTGCGTAATTTATACCGTCGATAGTAAATGTCTTCGTTTTATTGGCAGCTATTCCTGTCAACGCCGACTTCAAATAATGTAATTTATCTACGTCCGACAAATCTGTTTGGGACCCTATCATATTGTTGAACGCGTTCTTAAAGGAGAGCCAATTTTCATATTGGCCGTCAAAGGTTGGGAGCGGAGCGTCGGGTAATTTTATTCGTCGTTTTTTGGTAGTTATGCTCTGTGAACTGTCGGACTGTGTGTCATCATTCGCTGTACTACCGCTCGCGGTACTACCGTTCGCTACGTTAGTTGGATTCAGCAACCTTTCGATTTTACTCGCAAGCGCGTAATACCGGTCTTGAAGGCTTGTGAATTCGACTTGATGATTGTTATCTGGATCTAATACTACTAATTCGTCATTGTGCTCTTCTAGCGCGTGGAATAGTTCTGTCAAGCGAGCACTTCGTAATTTTAGATTGGCGTTATCTATTTTGCCTTTTTCCAATATATTGGCTAAGTTAGTAAGTTGGGATTTGAATGTTGTCCTTTTTTGTACAAGAAGCTTGATCTTGTCTGCCATTATTGCGGCCGTGTGAGGAC
>NW_011957788.1:0-1473 GCF_000949405.1 Vollenhovia emeryi | reverse complement strand
CGCTTTTCTTTGTTTTATCTCTTGCCTACAAATTGGCTCCAGCATATGTAAGCACCGCCTTATCTCAACATGTCAATTACGTTTATTTTGTTATAATTCACCATTGAAAGGACATCCTTTCAAGGAGGGGCAGGATGTTCCGTACCGGACATTCACCGTCAGCTTGCGAACGCACGAAGCGCTACCAGCGCCCTCACACGTTCTTCTTGCGCGCTCACTCGCGCGATCCCCCGCGCGTAGCAGTTAGTATTCTCGTATACGCAACTAAGACGAGTCGCATCGGCAAACGTTTTCCGCCGATATCAATATCAAGCACAAGCGTAGCAAAAACACGACTCTACGAGAGAGCTCGTGGCGCACTGCTCGTCGCAGTACGCCGGACGATTGTAAGCTGCCCAATAAAACACATTATAACCGAGAAGAATCATTTCTTCGACCACGCGGCTACGAAGCAATCCTACCGCGGCCATTGCGTGGAAAAGGCCCAGCAGACCGAGCACAGTATCGGTCTTGCGAGCCACAGCACTTAACATCCGTTATTAATAGTGTAATCGCTACACTTATTATGCATGTAATTTTACATACCCTTTTTTACAGTGCAGCAGAACTCTAGTTACTGCAACTTTAGATATCGATGCTAAAGCGTTGATATTATTAAAAGTATTATTAACATACTATTTATAATTTATGTTATTTATTATACATGTATTATACAAAAAACCGTGTAACGTTAATGTATCTTCGAAGTATAACTCGAGATATAAACGAGGACTAAAAGGCGAATATAAAGACCGCAAGACTCCTTCGGCCCTGACACTTAGACCTACTTTGCCTAGAAGGCGACAGTGCTTTTCATCAACGTAATGAGCTACCTCAAAGTTGGGATACACTATAAATAATCGCGTGTATAGGGCGACTGTCCGCGACGCGGCGAACGAAATCGCGCGGATATCACGGGCGAGATTTTCCGGAAAAATTTGATGGCGCAATATCGCTGCGAAAAGGGCAATAAGAGTAAATTGACGTCTTGGAAACGGCTCAGAGTGCTTGAATACCAAGCTGCCGCGTCGCGAGCTTATTTCGTCCCGTTTCTCGGTACCGTATCTGTACCCCACATTACTTTCTTTCCTCCCTTTCTTGGTACGCTAACAGAGGGTGGATTGAGTGGTGCGGGAAAAATTTATTAAACAGTTCTCTCGGATCTTTTCGTGACTCGCTAATACGTTGAAGAACGCTAACGCTAACGCTAACGCTAACGCATTTGCGTTTTTTAACAGTTCCAGCAGTTCTGTTGAGAGTTCTGGGTAGCCCCTCAAGAGTTCTATCGAAAACTATTAAGGCTCGAACCGAACGCTACGACCGACGAATAAAAAGTTCTCGCGATTTTTCATACTTCGGTTCGAAAAATTTCCAAGTCCCGAAGGAGGAAAATTTTTTAACAGTTCCAGCAGTTCTATTGGGAGTTCTGGGTAG
>NW_011957787.1:0-1473 GCF_000949405.1 Vollenhovia emeryi | reverse complement strand
AGTGAATGCGGAAAGAAAGAAGAGGAAAAGGATAAATAAAGAGATAGAAATGAGACAATGGGAGGAATATTTTAAGACGTTGCTAGGAGGAGTAGAGAACAGAGTGGTATGGGGGGAGAAAAGAGGAGAAAGAACAGGAGAAGAAGGTGAAATAGGGAGGGAGGAGATAAGGAAAGCGATAGGGAAGGTGAAAGATGGAAAAGCAACAGGGAGGGATGGGATACCGAATGAGGTATGGAAATACGGAGGGGAGGGGGTGGAAAGATGGATATGGGAGGCGTGCAATAGGGTATGGAAAGGGGAAGGATGGCCAGAGGCATGGAAGGAGGGATTAGTAGTGCCAATAGTGAAGAAGGGGCAAGGGGATAAAGTAGAAGAATATAGAGGAGTAACGATAATGTCGACGATGTATAAGGTATACACATCTGTATTGGCAGGAAGGATAAGGGAAGAATTAAAGGAAAAAGACTTACTATCACCGACACAGATGGGATTTAGAAAGGGGATGGGGACGATAGATTGCATATACGTGATAAATTATTTAATTAACAGGCAGGTGAAGAGAAAAGGAAAGAAACTGATAGCATTCTTTGTAGACTTAAAAGCGGCATATGACTCGGTGGACAGGGAAATATTAGTGGAGGCAATGAGAAAGAAAGGAATAAGAGAGAGCTTGGTAGAGAGGGTAGAGGAAATAATGACAGAGGCATCAACCAGAGTAAGAGTGGGAGGAGAGATAGGAGAAAAATTTTGGACCGCAAGAGGGTTGAGGCAGGGATGCCCTCTGAGTGCAGATCTATTCAATATATTGTTGGCAGATTTAGAAGAGGAACTGGGAAAGGTAAAATGGGGAGGAACTAAATTAGGAGAGGAGAGGATACACTCACTAACATACGCAGACGATGTGGTATTAATAGCGGAGGATGAGGGAAGTATGAGGAGTATGATAGAGAGGCTAGAAAATTATATAGATGGGAAAAGGCTAGAGTTAAACGTAGGGAAGTCGAAGATAGTAAGATTTAAGGAGGGTGGCGGTAGGATGAGTAAGGTGAATTGGAGATGGAAGGGGAAAAAGATAGAGGAAGTGAAGGAGGTGAGGTATCTGGGGTATAGACTACAAAGGAATGGCGGACAAGAAGCGCATGTGAGGGAAAGAATAGCAAAGGCAGCGGCAGTATCAGGGCAGGTATGGGGAATAGGAAAGAGAAGGTTTGCAAGGAAGTGGGAGAGAAGAATTGCACTATTCGATAAATTAGTGTGGACAGTAGCGAGCTACGGGGTAGAGATATGGGGGTGGAAGGAGAGGGAGAGGATGGAGAGTATGCACGAAAGGCATTTGAGATGGATATTGGGAGTAGAGAGATGGACACCGGGATATATGGTAAGGGAGGAAGTGCAAAGAGAGATGATGAAAAGTAGAGCCGGAAAGAGGGCGTGGAAATTTGAAGAGAGACTTTTGGAGGGAAAAGGTAG
>NW_011957786.1:0-1473 GCF_000949405.1 Vollenhovia emeryi | reverse complement strand
CCCCCCTCCCACGCTTATAGAATAAAATAGAAAATCTCGCCTGGGTTCTCTCCCTCCCACTCTCTTAAAAAACACATAATTTATTACCCCATTAACCCCCTTTTTTGTTCAAGAAAAAAACAAGATTTATTACAACAAAAAATTTATTATTTAAACTTTTTTGTAACAAAAAAACATGATTTATGTATGTTTAAACAATTTTTTATAATAATAAAAAATGATTTATTATTATTTAAACAATTTTTCACAATAGAAAAAATGATTTATGATTATTTAAACAATTTTTTCACAATAGAAAAAATGATTTATTATTATTTAAACAATTTTTTCACAACAGAAAAAAATGATTTATTATTATTTAAACAATTTTTTCACAATAGAAAAAATGATTTATGATTATTTAAACAAATAAAAAAATTTGTTTAAACAAATGATCCAGAACCGGCCCTGTATCACTACTGTCGTGACGTCTATAATCAACTATATTAATCCTATTCGACTATTCACAGCTCCAACTCAGGAATCTTTCTCTTACGAAATAACTTTTTGAAGCCATAGTGAGGAGATTGAGCCTAGGAACGCATCAACGCTCTAATCGATATTTGGAGAGTTTCCCTGGAACACCGCAGTACTTCCTACAGACGCGTTTGAGGACTTGAAGCGTTTGAGGACTTTAGAGAGATTTACCATTTTTGTTAATTTGGTCGTTGCAAGACAAAGGTCAGACTCATTATGTTTTCTTTATTTTCATTGTTCGCAATTTGTAAGACATTTTTTAAGTGCTCTTTGACGTGTTGCTCGGTTCGAATAAGTCCGTGCTGTTTATTTTTATTTAAATCTAACTTCTGTTAATTGTAATTTTAGGAATATCCATAAAGTTTCTTCTCATCAATCGTGCAGTCACAACTTTCCACAACATTATTATTTATACACATATAAATGAAATTAAATCATATAAAATCATATAGCATCATATAAAATCGTATTAAGTCATATAAAAATAATATTAAATCATATAAAATCGTATTTAATCATAGAAAGTCATATAGAATGTAAAATCATGTATATAAATCATATAAAATCGTATAGAATCGAAGAAAATGGTATTAAATCCAATGAAATGTAAAATCGTATATAGAAATCGTATCCAATCAAATAAAACAGTGTTAAATCATAAAGACTAGCGTTAAATCATATAAGATCATATAAAATGGTATTAATTCGTATAAAATCATAGAAAATCTTATAAAATATAAAATCATATAGAACCGTGTTAAATCATATAATAAAATTCTGTCAGATTTTCACTTACTAGCTTACGCGCTTACAGCTGTCACGCTTAAGGACGGGTTTTCCTTCGTCCTCGGAAATTTATCGATTAACGTTAGTAAATAAATGTACACAAGGGGATGGTCAGGGATAGCCACTCTTTTATTTATTTTTAATGGCTAGGCAGAACAGGGAAAGGAGTTT
>NW_011957785.1:0-1473 GCF_000949405.1 Vollenhovia emeryi | reverse complement strand
CTGTCTTCGGAGAGCAGAGTGCGACAGAGCTATGTTCTGTCTCACTCTGCTCTCCGAAGACAGCCGAGGCGCTCGGCGGCCCCCCACCATCCCCCCACCATCGGCCACGGTGGACGTAGCAGCTTTCATCTGGGAGGTGGGGCGGCCCCACTGGGGCGATGATTGGAGTGGGGGCATACCCGCCGGCTGGGCGCCCGCGGACGCCCGTTGCCCGTTGGAGTGGGGGCTGTTCGAGATCGAGCTAGCGGATCGGGTCGCGAACGCGAGTCGCGGGACGGGTAGAGCACGTGCCAAACAGCTGATCGGTGCTCGCCGCGGTAAAGCGTTCGGCGCGCGCGGTACCGGACCGACAGGTCGTCAACCTCGCCTTTTTTGGCCGCGGCGAATCATATTGCTCCGCGTCACATTCCCTCTCTTGTTTTCGGAGAACAAAGACGTACAGCTCGATCGGCGCACGTCTAATCGTTAGCGGACACTGTCGTTTCGATTCTCGAGTAAAACAGTCACGTTCCGAGGTATTACCGCGATTTTAGCATTCGTTCCGCGTTGAACTACCAAATCAGTGCTAAATCTTGCGCATATCTCGGGTTCTTTGTTCGCGAGTCACAGAGATCACGCGAATAGTGCTCGTCTGTCTTCTCGGTCTATTAACTGTCCACCGTCAGTTGAGTCAATTCAAATTATTAATCCTTTTTCTTATTTCCATTATATCTTGTTACTAATGTTCATTTCTTTTTTATTTAATAAATTAAAAGTAGGTTCGCTATGATGAAATGTTCGACAAAGCTCAACGACTAATCTCTGAGAGCCGACGTTAATTTCTGAGTGAACTTTTACATCCTGTAATTGACCTCTGGGTCCATCACGCGGTTTATCCCAGTTCTCCTTCGATCCACATTCTTAGGGTTATATCCCAGCTAAATCTTGTCCGTTCAAATTCCTCCTTTGGCTCGATCAACGATCGGTGTGTTTTCTTGTGAGAAAAGTGACGTTGAGAGCAGTATATCGAACGCATATATTTTTATTGCCACGGGACACATACGGACATTAAATTTCGCGCTTCCGAGCTCGTCTCGACTATCACTTCGCGCTTCTTTCGAGGCGGTTCCGAGTATACGTTTTCGGCCTGAGGCGATCCTCAGCGTATACGAAACAGGGGCATACCCGCCGGCTGGGCGCCCGCGGACGCCCGTTGCCCGCGGTTTAGACAATTTAATACAATTAAATATTTTATTTTAAAGTACAAAAACTTGGCGCTGCTCAACCGAATTTTAATAGGTAATTACCAAAGTTTTACAATAAGTTTTCGGAATACTTGTATTATTGCGTAGATATTCGTACAGATCATCATTCCTTTACTCTAATAATGTGTCATCGCACATATCCGTGAGAAAAAGTTATAATCTCTCGCATGATAAACTGTATTCTCGGAATTTATCATAAAATGTCGGAGTAGCTTTCTGACTGTATTCT
>NW_011957784.1:0-1472 GCF_000949405.1 Vollenhovia emeryi | reverse complement strand
ACACGGTCGGTCTCGCGCGCGTGTACTAGCTTCGCTTACACTTGGCGCGAGACACTACCGTGTCTCGTGATAAACTGAGATTTTTGGACTTGCCCCCCTAAGCAGATTGGTGCAAGAACGAGGCAAGTGCGGACTTACCTCGTTTTTGAACCAATCGGCTTAGGGGGGCAAGTCCAAAAATCTCAGTTTATTTAACTAACAATGCACTTACGTACGTCGTTCTTACACCAATCGATCGGGCTTGGAACGTTGCATATTATGGCTTTGTTTACACCGTAAAATTATTTGATACGTGAACCAAAATGATGCGTACCAAATGTTAAATCCGACTGCGTTTACACCATGTATATTAAGTGTGCAAAAAAGTACATTAAGGTTAGGTTTGATACAGAAACGTATTATATTTAATTTGGTTGGAAAATCGGTGATCCTTAGATTGCGATGGATTCGGAAAATATTATCAGTTGTTTATTTACAAGCTTAGTCGGACTTTTAAAAATAAGTCAAGATTTTCGAAGAAAACCTCATCTCACCTAACCGTTACGTTCCTTCAATAATTATTATTTAATGCGCTACAGTTTACACCGACACAAAATTACTTGATACGCATACTAAATTGGTACGATACTCCTTTTGCAAGCGTATCGTACCAGTTCAGTACGCTATCGTTTACACCGCTGGACTAAATCAATTTAGTACGAATATAGTACCTCATACGCGTATCAAACGATCGGTGTAAACAAGGCCAATGGTGTTAAAACATCATTTTCGCCAAAATGTGGACTTACCTCTTTCTTGCAGCAATGTCTTCAATTCTTCCGTTTCACTGGTTGTATTAGAACTGCTACTTATGTTTGGTGTACTTTCTAACAGTTGAGCCACAATTCTTATATCCATCTGTAAAGTATCGTATAGTTGTAAATTAACTCATTTCCAATGAAAACAATGTTCCAGTCTACAATAGATGATTTAAGCCCAAAGCCTTAAGAAATTGACCAATCACGGCCAAGTATAAGTAGAATACGCGACTGTAATTAGTCAATTTCTTCAGGTTTAGGGTTTCAATTCTATTGTAGATAAGCACCAACAAATGATGGTTATGTTTGATTTAAGACGTATACATACTACATACTTTGCACTCATTAAAATCAATTAAAGCTTACCATCACACTACTTCAGTATTTCTCATTAGCTTTTTTTTAAGTTTACCCTTTTATGGGAACGCCTTTCAAGTGATAGGTTATTTCGGCGTATACAAATTCTTTGATTTCTCATTAGCTTTCGTGAGATGACATAAACAGACTCTAGCGACATAATTTTGAACTACAACGCGTTCCATCAAGCAGCCAGGCACAGTGTTCGGCCGTGTCACACAGTGTTGCTCTGTGTCTCCTAGATGGAAAGCTCCCACCGTCTCTCACCGATCGATGCGTGACTCCACCTCTCGCTATCGATTTTTGAGAGATGTCAAC
>NW_011957783.1:0-1472 GCF_000949405.1 Vollenhovia emeryi | reverse complement strand
ACAAATGTTATAACTCACCCTGTAGTTAGTGTCACGCAAACGTGATGTATTACCTATTGTTAGTAGTAGTCATCGCCGCACTTTTCCGGATTTGTAGGTTATATCGATACGTTTTACGCAATATTCTGGCAATTAGTCGTCCGTCTGCGGTCAGCTATCGCCCCCAAACATCTGTCGATGTGAACGTTAGAGATTTATTGTCAGGCATACGAGATGTATTACCTATTAGGAGTATTACTCATCGCCGCACTTGTCCGGATTTGTAGGTTATATCGATACGGTTACGCAATATCCTGGCGATTAGTCGTCCGTCTGCGGTTAGCTATCGCCCCAAACATCTCTCTCGATTGGAACGGTAGAGAGTTATTGTCAGGCATACGAGATTTATGAGTAATAGTATTAATCGCCGGAAGTTTTTTTCCTGTCGATTTGCATATCGGTACGCCTCCGCTCTGTCTATGACGCACAAGTCGCCCGTCGCAGCCATTGTCCCGATTTGTTATCTCGATACGTTTACGCAATATCCATGCGATGAGTCGTCTGTCTCACATCTTGAGTCGAACGGTATAAATTCAGTGTTAGATGCGCGAGATTTCGTGTAAGACTTTTCTCGCTTGCGACGTTGCACGCATGTGCGAAGTGTTTGTGAACAAAGTAAGTGCTAGAAATCGTAAAAACAACAATAAACACATTTCATGGAGCTGTATGGTCTGATGTTGATGACTGACACCGTTCGCCGTGAAATGAATGAGTGCGAAAACATTGGAGACTCTAGCGGCGACCGTGCTAAATATGTATACGGATCTGGACAACCTGAAGAAGAGTCTTCCAACGTTTGTAACGATGGACTTTCATTTGCACGTGCACGAGAAATCGCTAGTTACATTGTAAGTATACAGGGTGAGGCATTTAAGGAGGTTGCTCAGCTAACGCAAAATGGTTAGAAATCGCTGAAATTTTTTGAGGTTATTGACGAAGAGATATTACGAATCTCTGCAAAATCTCGGGTGATTCGTCTACATGGTTTTCCAGAAATTAATTATTACAGTTACGGTCTTATACACGGGCGATATAGCGAAATCTGTACCATAATTCTGATAAAATTCTCGTAGTGTAACAAAAATGGTAAGAATTTAATACAAATAGGTGCAACAGATTCTTTACATTATTATGGATAATTTCTGCGCAGATTGAAACGTTTCGTCTACGTTGTTATCGAGATATTAATAAAATAAAACGGAAAATTTGAGCTGGCTTCCGTAAAACAATAAAGCACAGTACGACGCGTGGCAACGTCGCTATAACCGTCAAATCGACGATACGTCGGCCCTCGATTGCGAATTCATTTTCTGAATTTTCTTTCGCTGCTTACCAAGTTCCACTTGTTTTAGCCGACGATCGTATTGTTTTCCGGATTGAATTTTTCCTTTCCATCGTTTCATTTTCGCCAAACACCAAAACTAAATTCGAGT
>NW_011957782.1:0-1472 GCF_000949405.1 Vollenhovia emeryi | reverse complement strand
GTTTTCTTTGCAGGAGAGATGCATGACGAGATGACGCGCACTCTGGCCCTTGATTGACATATTCTCCTGTTGCTGCAACATCTGTGGTTCCGTCTCCTCTAAGAGTTTCTTCTGCAATGTGGTAAGCTCGAAAGATGTGAGGATACTGCTCCTGGAGTCTCCGCTGGCGGTGACGCTGTTCAGAGACACCCTCGCGAAAGTCATGTTCAGACACTTCGAGGTTGGCTCTATACTGTTTCTGCCGAGCCACTTGGCGACGATCAGCACCCTCGCTGTCGACACTGCCCTGGTGCTGGATGTTGGATACCGGGAGGCGACTCTGATCCCGATCTTCAAGGGGATACCGGTGCTCAAGGCCTGGCAAGCGTTGCCTCTGGGTGGACAAACTGTCCACGAGTGAGTCGCGCCTTTCCCTCTCTCGCGTTGAGGTACGCCCGGCAGGAGCGCGCACGATTCTATTTCTCTCGCGATTCGTAGGAACTTGGGAAAGTACTTTCGCGACGCGGCAAGCAGCCTGGACTTGTCCGAGAAGATGCTGGAGGACATCAAGGTGAGAATGTGTTTCGTAACCACGCTAGAGAGAGCCGCGAAGCTAGGGACCGAGGCCGCTCCGACTCCGCCGCCCGACGTCACGTATCCCGGTGTCAGGAGGCTCTTGATACCCGGCGAGATCAGGGAAAAGGCTTTCGAGGTACTGTGGGAGAGGGACAACGATAATCTCTCGCTGCCCACTATGATACTCGACGCTATCGTTAAGGTAAAGCCCGGTCTCTACCGTAACTTTTTGTTACACCGTGCACAACCGTAACATTTCCATTGCAATTCTGCATCCGTAAAACTGTACGAAAAATCACGCGTTAAAGACTGAGTTATGATGGCCGTAACTGTTAACTTATGCCAGAACCGGTAAAGTTCGATACTGGGATTTCAATGCTTTCGTTCAGAAACCCATTATGAACGAAAGCATTGAAATCCCAGTATCGAACTTTACCGGTTCTGGCATAAGTTAACAGTTACGGCCATCATAACTCAGCCTTAACTCTCGGGCAGATCATGCGTTTTCTATTTCCAACTTGGACTACCTTTCTGTTGAAACTTGCACTCGTCGTGGTGCAACAGAATTGTCGAAGATATACGTGTATGCATTTACGTACAGCGGAAAATGCCTGCGCAAATCGCAGTGCAATATAATCGCGCCAGATTTGTAGCAGCGCCTACTGCTAGTAATACATTTAGCAGAATTCAACAAGAATTACGGCAGATGCTTGCACGTTCTTTTCTGCCGGTCGGATCTGTACTCAAAACTCTGCCGCAAATGTCCATGAAGAGTTTAACGCGATCTGCTGTTATTCTTCTGTCAGGCAGATACTTCGATATTGTTTTCACATTTCCGCTGCATGTCTACTTTTGAGCGAATAGTATAAAATTTTACAGTAGCTTCTTACAGCAGACTGCTGCAATAGTAAGTACTT
>NW_011957781.1:0-1472 GCF_000949405.1 Vollenhovia emeryi | reverse complement strand
GGCCCCACCGACCCTCGAAGGGGAGGAGGGGGCGCCGCGTGGGGCCGCCCGGTTCCCGGGGCCGACCGGGGGAGCGGAGCCAAGGGGGTAAACCCCCCGAAGAAGGACGCGAATGCTACGGGGGGGGGGGCCAAAAATAAGAAGAAGAAGAAGGGAAAGGCCCCCCCCAGCAGCAGATGCAGGAAGCGAGGGAGGCGGACCCCCCAAAGAAGGGGAACGCCGGGCCCTCCCAGCCCGTCGCGGGCGTCGAGACTTTCGCGACGGTGGTGGGGAGGAGGGCCAGAGCCGCGGAGAAGAAGGCGGCTAAGGGGGCCACTAAGGCGGCTGCCCCCGGCCCCCCGGCGAAGGGGCAAGCCGGCGGAGCGTCCAAGAGGGCCCCCAGGCGGAGGCTCCCGCGCACGTCGGCCGTGGTCCTCACGCGTCCCAACGGGGACTACCGTGAGGCCATGGCCAGACTGCGGCGGGAGGTCAGCCTGAAAGATCTCAGCATCGAGGGCCGGGTCAATATCAGATCCGCGGCCACCGGTGCCAAGATCATAGAGGTATCCGGGGAAGGGCATGCCGATAAGGCTGACCTTCTCGCGGGGTATGTGACGCGCGTCTTCCTCGGGGAGGAGGGCACGAAGGTCGACCGTCCAAGGAGGATGGCCGAGGTGCGCTTACGCGACCTCGACGACTCCTTGGACGTCGAAGAAGTGAAGGGGTGGGCTGCAGAGGCCGGGCACTGTGGCGCCTCCGACGTGCAGTGCGGTGCACTGCAGCCGGCCGCTGGGGGCAGCCACGGCCTCTGGATGCGCCTGCCCCTCACCGCGGCGAGAGAGCTGACCCGGATGGGAAGGATCCGGGTCGGCTGGGGGGTGGCCCGCGTGGACCCTCTCGAGGCGCGCCCTGTGCGGTGCCATAAATGCCTCGAGAGGGGCCACGTGAGGTCAACCTGCCCCAGTGCGGTTGATAGGAGTGGGAGGTGTTACCGATGCGGTGAAGCCGGTCACACCTACCGCGACTGCCGGTCTGCCCCAAAGTGCCCGCTCTGTGCGGACAAGGGCAGGCCGGCGGCGCACGTCCTGGGCGCGAAATCTTGCGCCCAGAAGAACGTGCGCGGGAGACCGCCGGGGCAGCGCGCCATGGAGCAGGCGCCTGCCACCGGCGCTCCCCCCCTGGCCGAAGTGCGGCCGGCGGAGGGGAAGGGGGAGGAGGCGGGCGGCTCTACGCAAGAGCCCCAACCGCGGCACCAACCTAGAGGGGCGCCAGAAGAGAGGGCCTCACCTCCATCAGAGGCCATGGAGGTAGAGGCCCTATCGGACGTGGGGGATAATAAGGCCGAGTAATGCCTCGCTATCCCCCCCGTCCGAATTTGAATGGATTTGGCCTTATACAGGCCAACGTGAACCACTCTCCACACGCTCAGGATCTGCTCCAGCAGAGCATGGTGGAGGGTGGGTTCACGTTGGCGATCGTGTCCGAGCCCCATC
>NW_011957780.1:0-1472 GCF_000949405.1 Vollenhovia emeryi | reverse complement strand
TACCCTCATATTGTTTCGTTGTGCCGAAGCATCGAGACGTGTTCTCGCATAGTGCTTAAAAAGCTCTTATTTAGGCTCTTATTAGAATGCCTGACCGCAAGAAGAAGAAGCGGTCGAGATCCCGATCACGAGAGGATCATCACTCTAAACGCAGACATGACGAAAAATTCGATCAACTGCAGAAACAGTTGGATAACCTAACAAAAGTAGTAGAGGCATTAGCGAATGTACAAAAAGAACAGGATTCGTCGAGTCAGCCTATAGTAGAAACAATATTGGATGTTGTAAGCGGCAAGAAAAAATTGATGCAATTATATTGCTAAAAATTCTCATCCTTCCACACGAAGGCTGAGAGGTAATACCCATACGGTTTTACCATAGTCCATACGACTTTAGAATCAAAAGAGAACACCCACACGGTGTCTCACTTTTTTCCACGGTCCATACGACCTCGATAAGAATAGTGTTGTGATTAGGTTTAACAAAAACAATAATATCACAATTACACAACAAGTGTTACTTAATAATTCTTCCGGTCCTTGATTTCAGACGAGGAAAACAAGGAAAATAATCCAAAAGACGGAAATGAAATAAAGAGTAGCGCGCTGAAGATTTTGGGAATAGATCCCAATGATTCAAAATTCAAAGAGATTAAGTATCATTCAGAGCTAAAGAATACCTGGCTGAAATGGAAAAATGAAGGCCTCCCAGAGATGAATAAAAAAGAAATTATGGAAGTTTATAATAGAAAAGGAGACTTCTACACCGAAGCCCCTAAATTGAATCTAGAGATAGTTCCACTGCTTTCAGAAATAGCAAAAAAGAGGGATCAGCATTTCGTAGAAACACAGAATTGTGTGGGCACAGCCATAGCAGCCTTAGCTGCCGTAGTCTCTATGGTAATAGATCCCCCAGAAGACGGTGTAGACGAAGATACATTTACAGATTATATAAGCCATGCTGGTCAGATTTTAACTGATGTCTTCCATCAACAGTCGGTGGCAAGGAAATCTTTCATCACACCACAGTTGAATAAAAGTGTCAAACCAATGGTGGACACGATGTTTTCTGACGAGTGGCTTTATGGAGATAATCTCAAGGACAAAGTCAAAGACGTAAAAGAAATTGAAAAGGCTTGTGCGAATATTAAGGATAAGACAATTCAAAAGTATACACCTAAGGCTCGAGAGCAGGCAAACTGGAAATACCCACCTGCGGGATACCGACAGGTGGGTCAACAGCAAAGACGTCGGCAGATGAAATTCAAAACACGAGCCTACAGGACCTCGCAGAGTTCGACCAGGGCAACACCGCAGGCGACGAACCAATCATCGTCGAAGAAATAACTCGGGTAGATAAACTTGCAGGGCGCCTTTGTCACTTTGTAGAAAGATGGAGACGTCTTACCTCAGACAAGTATATTTTAAGCTATTTGAAGGGTTATAAAATTCCGTTTATAGAAACGCCCATTC
>NW_011957779.1:0-1472 GCF_000949405.1 Vollenhovia emeryi | reverse complement strand
TCTCTCTCTCTCTCTCTCTCTCTCTTTCTCTCTCTTTCTTTTCTTCCGTTCTCTCCGCTCCTCCGTCTCCTCCTTGTCCGTTCCTCCTGCTTCTTCCGCTTCTCATCTCTCGTTCTCACTCCTCCTTTGCTCCCGTCCATCGATCTCTCGACTCGCTGTTGTCGCTCCCCTCCTCCTCTTCCTTCGATCTTTCGATCCTCCCGTCCAATCCTCTTCGTTCCCTGTATCGATTGTATCGATACTCGCTCCTCTGCTCTCCTCTTCCCTCCGCTCTCCTCGCTCCACGACTGCCGACTCATGCCATCTCATCTTTTCCACTCCAGTTTCTCCTTCACTTTTCACTATTTTCTCTCGCCTCCATGTCCACAGATTCTTATCCCGTTCCTCCTTCCATCACTCCTTCTTCCTTCCGTTCACTCCACTCTAATCCTTTCTTCCACTCCCTTTCTCACTTCACTCTCGCACCGTACCTCTTTACTCTTCGCCATCTTTACCCCCTCTCCTACTCACATTTTATATTTTATATAATTCTTATAAACAAATTCGTTAACTATGTCCCCAAGAATAATCAATATATGCTTCAAAATTAAATCTAATAATTCGAAAAACATCTAAGAATCATCTAATTATTTATAAAAAATAAAAAAATTTTTGTTATATTTACAATATTAATAAAAACATGATTTTGCAGGAAAGTAGTAATTTAAATTTCATATTTGTTTAGTATATATGATAATAATATATACAGGGTGTCCTGAAATTCGCGAATCAAAATACCATAGCAAGAAAGTCGTCGGAAAAATAAATTAAAAAGTTATTGGCCATTTTTCGTTCCGAGCAGTAGTTTTTTTTAGATAAAAAGATTCAAAACAGGTTAATCGTACACTACGGTTGAACGGAAACCTGTCCGTGAGTCGCGCGTCGATAGTGTTAATGCACTAACTAAAAAAACTACTGCTCGGAACGAAAAATAGCAAATAACTTTTTAATTTATTTTTTCGACGACTTTCTTGCTATGGTATTTTGATTCGCGAATTTCAGGACACCCTGTATAATTATATTGTAACGAATAATTATATTGTAAATAGTGAATTCTCAGAGTTATGTATATGGGCATATGAAATAATCTATTCTCAAAAAACATTGTTCATTACAGGATGCATTGTCAAACAAATAAATATATAAAAAAAGTAATATTATTAAGTATTGCAACAAAATTATATTTGTTTGCATTCATTGTAAATATCAGTATAATATTCAAAATTTTTATTGAAATATTTCTGTATATACATAATTTTTAACTAATCCGTTTTGTCTTTCTTGTCCTAAATAAATTTTTAATGATTCCCAAGATCTAACTCGTGAAAATGCAACGTAAAGTTGTCCGTGATTGAAAATATCTTTTCTTAAATCAATTGCAATTTTGTCAAATGTTTGACCTTGTGATTTATTTATTGTCATAGCAAAAGCTA
>NW_011957778.1:0-1472 GCF_000949405.1 Vollenhovia emeryi | reverse complement strand
GACACTTTTTATACCGACAATATATCGTCACAAATATCACGTTTATTTAACGTCATTATTTAGTTCTCTTGACGTCAAATGACGAGAAGTGACCTTAAATCGACGTTATAATGACGACATCTTGCTACCTGGGGTGCGCGCGCAGGCGTGGCCAGACCGACTATCCCCACTCCATCCCCACCGCCGCGGCATCGTCCGTGCTAACGTTCTCGGCTAGCATCACTACTTGTGAGCGCTTGGCGCTTCGGGTGACTCCTCCTCGGCGACCTGCGCCGGAAAACTGATTCATAATCATGCATTTGATGCGGCGGTCCCCCTTATACATATACTAGTGCTGTCCGAATCTTAAACACGAGTTTGGGGCTCACGCAATTCGCCACCTATCGGTGGCACCGCGAACTACCGTATTTCGCGGCGTGCGTGAGTGCTGCTGGTGTGCAGGCACCGCAGGCGCCTTGTAGCTGCCGTAGGCCGCCACAGTGTCATTACGAATAAGTTCACATATGAAGTTTAATACATTAAGGGCCAGTTTCACAAACGTCGGTTAGCTACTAACCGAAAGTTAATTGATTCTCTGTCTCTTCTTAGATAACAAAATAGAAAAAGATAGGAAGTTGACTGAACTCTGGTTAACAGTTAACCGACGTTTGTGAAACTGGCTCTAAGTGATATTTATCATTTTAAAACTTTTTTTAAAAATGCATTCCAAAATGGTTTCACTTCGTATTTAAAGCTATTATCAACTTGTATATAATCTAAAATAATATTTATATTAAGTAAGCTATACGTACGTCTAATTATAACAAATAAGTAAATAGAAAATATATCAATATACTGTTGGACTAAATATTTTGTGCGTAATAATATTTTTTGCGTTAATTTACATATATTTTTCGCTTAACAAACTGTATGCCATTATACGTAATTAAGTTTAATTATATACATAATTAAATTTAATTACATATAATAATACACAGTTTATCAAGCGAAAAATATATATAAATTTATACGAAAAATGTTATTTCGCATAAAATATCCAGCTCAACCGTATACTGGCACATTTCCAAAGCATTATTGCATAATTATTTTATTGCAACACTGTTGCAACGTTACGTAGCAATATTTCTGAAGGCGGACATTTTACCGTTGCTGCAAGATTGCAGCAGTGTTGCAGCAACATTTTGCAACATTTCTGCAATATTGCAATGTTGCAAAGAAATATTTCAGCAATGTTGCTGCAATATTTCTGTGCCATATGGGCCCATACAGCACAAAAGCTGCAGCAGCATTGCTGCAACGTTGCAAGATAGCATATTGTAAATGCAATGGTGCAACAATATTTCAAACACAATATTGCGTAATATTAAATCTGCAATATTGCAGCTACACTGCAAATACAATATTCTAAATAACTCTATCGCTAAATAACTTTTTCGCTCTGCGTTCCGTTTTACGCATGAAACACATTCGCA
>NW_011957777.1:0-1472 GCF_000949405.1 Vollenhovia emeryi | reverse complement strand
AAGAAGCCGAATCGTGCAACTGTAGATGTCACGTCTTATATCGTTTCATCAGGTAACAAAATAAATTAATAATTATTTACTTGTTATTGTGCAGAACTTCTATGTATTGTAATCTTGCAGATATGCGTTCGTACATATATTTTTTTAAATAAACGTTAAATATATTTTATATTTTAGATTGGTCTTCCATTGCCATCAGAACAAGAACTTGCAAAAATCAGTTTGCAGCCATCTTTACTAGCAATCGGTTCTAATCAACAAGCAGTCAGCAATTTTTATGTAGTCTTCGATGGAAAGCTTTTGCCATGCCCTGCTCACATGTCAAGTATTAGTGCTTTTGATACCCTATTTAAAGCTCATTACGTATTTGGCTGCAAATATGAAGAATCACTAGAGATATTCTGGAAAGTGCAGATGATATTCTATGGCATTGATGTCGATAACAAGTTTTACTCCAAAAATGCGTGAAGTACGTGCTCGTCTTTTAAATGCAAATATTGAACAATAAACATGGAAAGAGAGAGATATTTTTGTGGTATATGCAAGAAAGGAAACTTTAATATAAAAAAATTAGTGTGGCACTTACGCAACAGACATTCTATGTACTTATATGGGAAAAATCAACTTTTTTGCGGACAGTTGGGTTGTGCATTAACATTTTTCACTTTCACTGGTTTCAAAAAACATTTGAGAATTGCTCACAGTATTTTAATCTTCTTCATGCAGCCGATTGTGTTAAAAATATAAATATACAGTGTGAAAGTGAAAATGCCTGTAGTAATACTATACAAGAAAACTGTGAAATGGATGCAGCACTCGTTTCCCAAACTCCTATAATTAATGAAGTTAAACATACTACTTATTTAATTCTTACTACTCAAAAATTAAAAACTATTACTTGCAATTTCGCATCACAATTAACTACCTTGGGTATGACTGACAATGCTATTAACTCTGTAATCAATGCAAGTGCAGAATTAGTTACAGTGATTGCCAATAGTGTAAATGCTCTTCTTGAGTGTGGTCAAGTAGATAATTTGCAAAATCATCTAAAAGATGTATGCGGTGTATTTGAAAGCATTAATTTATCTTATAAGAGAAAAAAGTTTTTTCAAGAAAAAATGAGAATAGTATCTGTGACTGAAATAAATTTAGGTACAAAAGCTGTTACAAGATTTGATAGAAATACAGGTGCGAATAAAGTTGTTTTAATGCCAAGAACATTTATCTACGTGTCAATTATAGATTCTTTAAAGTTTCTGCTAGAAAACGAAACTTTGAGAAGTTTCATAGTTAACCCGCAATCTATAAATAAGAAGTATTTTGCAAATTACACTGATGGTTTACATTGCACGTCACACGATTTATTTTCTAAAGATAATCAGTCTTTAAAAATAATGATTTATTATGATGATTTTCATGTTGAAAATGCCCTAGGAAGTAAAAAGAATAAACATAAACTTGGAGTAATT
>NW_011957776.1:0-1471 GCF_000949405.1 Vollenhovia emeryi | reverse complement strand
ATGTTTCTTCTTTATTGCCCTCGGGTCGTCGAATCGCCTCTTCAGTAGGTCCCATGCAACCTTGTAATTCGCGTCGGTCAGTTCGATGGATTCTATAATCTTAGCCGCGTTCCCACTCAGAGAGGTGACCAAATATTGGAATTTTCGGATGTCAGGAATGCTTTTGTTCGAGTGTATCATGGAATTGAACGTCTCAGAGAAGCGATTCCATTCCTCCGTTCGTCCGTCGAATGTCGGAAGTTTTACAGCCGGTAACTTAACCTGAGATTCCTGACTGCTGGTTCCGCCCGCGAGATCACGCAGCAATTGCGTCTGTTGCTCGAATAGTTTTGTAATGGCGTCGCCGTTACTGTCCGACACCTGCGTGTTGTCGTCTCGCATGCTCATGCGCCTTAAGATTTCGCCTTGCTGTAGCAATAATCGCGTCAATGTATCGTCGTTTGCTGCCGGCCGTGATTCGGCTGGCTGCGTTAACGTACCGTTCGCCCAACGGTTTAGCTTGATTTTCAATGCCATGAATCTATTTTCAACCTCCTCATCCTCTGTTTTGTCCGCGATGCTCATCTCACCTTCCAAGCAGATGCTGATTTCCTTCTGTACTTCTTCGAATTCGCTACGTATTTCCTGCATTCTTGAGAAATACGCCTCGATCTCTCCTCGATCCAATGAATCCACTTGTACCTGATTGGCTTTTGTCTCGAGTCGAGTCAGCTTTGCCTTGACCCATCCTCGTTGCTTGCGAAGAGTTCCGATGTCGGCCATGCCTGTTCTAGATTCGCCTTATCCTTGCTAGTATTTTGTGGACTGTATCTTTGATTCGAGCCTCGAATCCGGCTCGAAGGACCAATTTTGTTAGCTCTAGTTAGCTCTAGCGTGGGTGTAAAAACGTAGACACTGTGTTCGTCGAAAGACTTTTAATAAACTTAGGTCGAGTCTCTCTCTCGACGACTGAACACCAACTAACTTACAAAGGTTATACAAAGGAAAGTACGCAGCGCTCGCGATTTTTACGCCATCTATATCGTCGTCGCCCTATGCCGGTCGGTAACATGTATCTGCTCTCAACACTCATGTTTTCCGAAGAGTTCTATGCGCTGGCATACTTGCATAATTTTTTAAAAAATTATAATCGTCGAAAAAGTTAAAAAATTTTTTAAAAAATTATGCAAGTATGCCAGCGCACAGAACTCTACGGAAAACATAAGAATAGGTTCGGAACTACACTAGAACTGTTTTAGAATAGCCAGAACTTTGAGATTTCGACCAGCGTCTCATAGGTATGTGTTTTAAGGCCACTTTTTCGACGATTATAATTTTTTAAAAAATTATGCAAGTATGCCAGCGCACAGAACTCTTTTGAAAACATTAGAATACGTTCGGAACTACACTAGAACTGTTTTAGAATAGCCAGAACTTTGAGATTTCGACCAGCGTCTCATAGGTATGTGTTTTAAGGCCACTTTTTCGAGGA
>NW_011957775.1:0-1471 GCF_000949405.1 Vollenhovia emeryi | reverse complement strand
CGTGTCCAATTGTACTGTGCGCAATTGAGCCTCTCCCATTTAGCTACTGCAGCTAATTTTTTTTTCCGTGTATCATTTCATGTTTGTCGTAGGCATGATGAAAAATTTGGTGGATGTTATCATCAGGTATTGAAATTTTTGAGGATTGATTTAAACTTGCGTAGGTTTGGGTAAGAAAATTTTTAGAACTTATTAGATTAATTTCAAAATATACAAACTTATTTTTTCTATACACATCCGGTACCGATTGAGAAATGATTCGTCTATCGACATCGAAACGACGGATAATCGACATCCACATGTAGAATTGAGATCGAACCGAAATCATTACTACGTCGATCAACGAGTAATTTCAGACATATTAACCTGTCTGTTGTTATAAATTAATTTGATATATTCAGAAATAAATACAATTCAATATAAAATTATGAATCAAGAAAACGAAGAATTAAAAAAATGTAATTTATTTAAAAAAACATGAATATATACTATTTTTATGAAATCACAAAAAATGCAACATTCAAAAATTACATAATTTTAATAAGTATAACATAGGTAATTTTAACAATAATCTTTTAAATTTCAGTACTTAATGATAATATGGACCAAATCTTTCATGATGCATACAAGGAATATGAAAGGATTGAAGCTCAAAAAAATTAATGCAGATAAACCAAAACGTGCCAAGCGGAGACGTCGTGAAGACGACGAAAATATGGAATCCTCCTCTAAAAGGAAAAATTAAATATGTTGTAGAATATCTGAAAAATCAAGTTGATGGCGTCAACCATGGATATGGTGGATAGGCATGAGCAATTTTATGTTAAGTTTCTCTAATCGATATCTTTTTAATAAGGTGAGTTTTTAATAAAGTTTCACCACATCTCTCTCTCTCTCTCTCTCTCCCTCTCTCTCACTCCCTCTCTCTCTCTCTCTCTCTCTCTCTCTCTCGGTGGGAGGTGTTAGACGTGTCAATCATCGCTCTGCAAAAATCACAGTTTTTACAGTGGACACATAGTGCGAATAAATGTGAAAACTGTCCCAAGTATGCCTATGTGGCTGAAAAGTGGGTATGAGTGTCGTCTAGTTGCAGTGCTATCAATTTGTGGACAGGAGGACTAAGTTTTTGGTCTGGAAATTTGGTGCTCAGGCTGATGGGCAGCCATTGAACCGCTGACGTGTAAAATTAAGTGCGCGCAGCGAAAAACGAAGGCGGAAACCAAATCAACTAACTAAGTGATTGATATGTGTCACATGCGATATTATCGACATGAGTGACTTCGAGTATGCAGAATACAGGTGTTCAGCATGCAAAAAGGAGATAAAGAACATTGCTGTTCAATGTAAGAGGTGTGTAAAACTTTTCTACCATCCTGGATGTGTAGCGAAACATAGAGTACACAATAAAAATCAGGAATTAGTGAAATGTGAAGGCCCTTTTGAAGATATAAAAATCGAAAGTGGTAAAGAG
>NW_011957774.1:0-1471 GCF_000949405.1 Vollenhovia emeryi | reverse complement strand
CCTTCATGTGACCTTCAAATTACTCTTCAAGGTCAAACCTATGGTACCATCTTATGTCCCCCTCGAAACCATACAACTTTTGTCTGAAACATTTTTTCATATCTCTTTTAGTTTTTTAAAAAATCGACTGTATAAATTAAAATGGCCCACCCTGTATATAAGGGCCGGACTCAAATAGTTTCGGAGATACAGGCTGAGAAAGGATACAAATAATAAATATATGGTAATTCTTCAGTATAGCTGCTCCACCTCCAAAATCAATCAAATTGGTCTCATTCGACGCGTTTTTCAACGAGGAACAACTTTTTCCTCAGACAAAAGCGTTGCTCTGCCCTGCGAAGCGAGATATTAATTGTTAAAGTTGACAACTTTTAGAGTTAGGAAATCTGTCATGCCGACGAAATGTAGCGACACAACATGGGTTTTCGACTTTCCACGTGAAGCGAGATCCACTCCACACCTCTGACATAGGGTGGGTAGGGTTATTTTTAGCCTTTCTCAGCCTGTATCTCCGAAACTATTTGAGTCCGACCCTTATATATATACTAGCTTTTGAGCCCCCGCTTCGCGCGGGCTCAAAAGCTGGTAATATCATGAATTCAGATTATATTCTATATCAATTATAGTCCTTTCTTCTTATTAAAATTCCTTAATAAAATTTTTTTAAAACTTTTTTTTTTAGTCGATCAACTGGAATTCCATAGGGTGTCACAAACAAACAAAAAGAGTGAATGCGTGGGTGGGTGCGTTTGTCGGCAAAACTGTATAAAAAACCCCATAGCAGCCTTTCCCCGAAAAATTTCGAAAATTTTAAGAACCAAAACAAACAGTGCGAATGCGTGGTTAAAAAAAACTCCTCGTTCGCCCCTCGCCAATCGTTCTTCCAGACGAGTGCCCGGGCCACAAAACTGATAGCCTGGGATATGTAGTTCAAAAGGAAGCGCGTTGATCGTATAATTTAACAGACGACTGCCACTTTTTACCGCTGTTGCGATAGCTGGCATTGGCTGCAATTCTTAATCAGCGGTGCAGGACCGTCGATGTGCGTCCGCTGCCACGGTTGATTGTAATGTGCGCAACAGCGTCGATAAGTTTGAACCTCCGAATCCGCCTTTATATGTTCTGGAAGCTTATCCCACAGATACTCGACGTAATTACCATACACTCGTAACAGAACGACTTTGGGTACAAACTGTAACTGCTCGGCGGTTAAATCAAAGATATCGGAAGGATTTGACAGCAGTACGAACATCTTTGCTACTGAGGATCTCAGCTTTACGCTCCTCTATAAATAGGTCGGCTCTCTCTCGATTTTTACATAGTTCTCTCTCTCTGAGGAAAGAGCAATATGCGATTCGTGCGACAACCATTAACGATACGCGTTATGAATTACGGCGACAGATTACCGTCGATGGGAGGGGATAACGCTGAGAAACGCAAGCATGGTACAATGCTGCCGAATACTATACTC
>NW_011957773.1:0-1471 GCF_000949405.1 Vollenhovia emeryi | reverse complement strand
CCAAAGATTTCTGCAAATAAATACTCGAATCTTGTAAATTTTTTTAATAGATCTGTACAGTCTTTTAGACATGATCTTACTATCGCTCTCTTACGTTCAAACTATCCTTGATCATGATTTCGATTGCGCTTTCTGTCTGAAAATGATACTTCGCCAACACTAAAATGATCTCGTGATGCAATTGTTAAAACATATTTATAAATTGTCTAATTGTCAGATTATTTTCTTACTGCTACGTTCATTGTATGCTAAAGGGTTCCCTACCCGTAAATAAAGTTATTATTATTATTATTATTATTATAATTCTTGGCACGTCGCGCTCGGCTGTGTCACCGCGCGTGATGACTTCGACCGATCACGCATGTGTCTCGTGATGACAACACCCGTGATATTGACATCGCCTTCACGAGCCGGTGTTCGAACGTGAAACCACCGACGAAGGCGTGACGGGCGTGTGCGTGCCCGCGGAGTGTCGAGCACGGGTACCAAAGCTTCACCTTCTGGTCAAGTGACAATCCGTTCTAACATTTGTGCCGCGCACACTTCAGAGCGCGAACTACGTCGGTAAAGCCGAAAGTGCGAGTTATACACGCACGCTCGGGTCGATGTGCACGCTGGACGTTATAATCCGGGTTAGTGCACCGATTCGAACCTCGGCAGCGTCAAAACAAATGTGTATACCCGACAGCGCCCACCCACTATCGCGCTCCTGGAATTTTTCGAGTTCGGTTAGAATCGAGCCGATTACGCGTGACTCATACCACTGCTGTAGGTCCGTTGTAATAAACAGTTCATAGTTTTTTGTATTTATGCTTTTATTCGCACGTTTATCACCCGCCACAAACTCTCCGTTGAACATAGTATTCACCTTTACACAATTATAGCGCTCGATAGTGTCTCGCACATGCTCGATCACGATATCGCGAGCGTCATCGAGAAATTTGCGCGGCTCAATGTACTCCGCGTTAATCACCGCACCGGTAAGCACGCGGTTTTCGAACGCGGTGTCGATCTCGCGCCACGACAGTTGCGCTCTCGAAGAAGTTCCAACACCGCCACCACCGAAATGTACGAATCGCCTTTCAACTTGGCACTTAACACACTCGAGTCGCGCGATTCGAGCCACCAGCGATTGTTTGTTACCGATGGATAGCCACGGACGCTTGACACGGCTGTGTTCCTCTAGCTCTGTGATACACTCGTCGCATTGCTGCAGCCACCCCAAATAATCACCCAATGTGGGGATTCTATCGGCTCGTTCCACCAGATGTTGCTCTCGTTATTCCATGTTGTCGCGCTAGGGTCTTTTCGGATTTTATACTGCTCACAATGTTTTTCTATTTTGTACAAATTGGGCACATACAGGGTGGGCCATTTTACGGGACCCACCCAAATTTCTCCGTTGGTAAGGCAGATACAAAAAATGTTTCAGACAAAAGTTGTATAGTTTCGAGGGGAACATAACATGGTA
>NW_011957772.1:0-1471 GCF_000949405.1 Vollenhovia emeryi | reverse complement strand
ACCCTGTATAATTAGAACACTACATCCATAAAATCATTAAAAGATCAGATCTTAGATTAGCGCTTGGCTCTGACGTAAAATGCCTATAAAAATGCTCATAAAAAAGTAAGAAAATTGTCGTTATTAAACGAATCATTATATATACTAGTTTATTATAATGTTACATATAAAACATACATGAGCTTCCTTAACAGTTATTTAGGCAATTAGATGAAAGTAACGTCAATATTATAGAATGTTATAACGAAATATACATTCGTATATTTAATAGAAATATAATTTTATTATTGTAAAAAATAGCAAAAATTTCTAGATATTATCACGACCATTATTGTGATTAATTAGTAAGGTCATTCAGCGGTATTATCACCTTGAATGACAGCACTTTGTCCCAGAAAGCTCATTTGATGATCTGATGAGCAATTTAAAAATTTAAGCATATCAAACACAATTACACGATGGCACCCGATGTTCGCTCATTTTCTGCGATATTCAGTTAATATAATGAAAAGGTTATACAAATATATGAGTATACTTTGTACACGTAATAAAATTATAAGTTTGTATAAATAAATTCTGCCCCAAATGTAGAAAAATTATATTGTCGATATAAAAACGCTAACATTTTATTAGAGTCTCGCCAACTTTTGAACGTTATATTTGAAAATCGGAAACGTAGAGTATTAGGCATACATTTGTGACGATTGCGGTCAAATAAATATCAACTTTATATAAATATCGCAACAAGATGCCTCGCTGTGAATATCCTTATATTCGTAACGAACATTTCGCTAAATAATCTAAATTGTATCCACAAATAATAAATTAAGAGCTCGAAGTTTGCAATTTAATATTTCGAATTTATATTCTTAGTCGCATATCTCTTTCGCTGTGGAAAATCGATGAACCATCGCGTCCTTGCAAGAAACTTAAAATAATGTCCATGCAATAACGATACGACATTTTTTAAATTAATGCAACAATTTTTCCCTCGTCTTTTCTCTTTGCTACGTGTACCATTACATCGAGCTTAATAAATGTAATCCCATTTCTCTCGTGTCTTGACCATGAAATTACTATTATGAAATGGATATCACGTTGGTGTGCGCCAATATTAATATCTTCAGTTGCATTGTTAAATTTTGATCAATTTACACGAGGAATCTCTCTGTGTGCCACCATCTCGTGGTAAGTCCGCCAAACGCTGATACTGCTGGACGGCTTGTGCGCACGCACCCAAGCCTTATCGATGAGAGTCGGCAAAGGCAAAGCCACGAGCGATATAGCTGATGGATCGAAGAAGGGGAGTGGAGAGGCGAAACGGCGCCGAGCATGTGGAAGCGGAGTATAGTAGAGAGAGAGAGAGAGAGAGGAGAATCAGCGGCTGGACTCTGGAGCGAGTCAGTCGGCTTGGAGCTGGGTGATCAGCCTGTCTTGCGAACGGTCGTGAGACACATCACGTATGCCGTCT
>NW_011957771.1:0-1471 GCF_000949405.1 Vollenhovia emeryi | reverse complement strand
ACCGTCGCTCGCGCTCGCTGCCCCCCTCGCCCGTCGCTCGCGCTTGCTGCCCCCCACACCGCCCGCGCTCCTCGCCGCTCGCGCTCGCTGCCGCGCTCGCCGCCCGCGCCGCGCTCCCCGCCGCACCTAGGTTTTTTCCCACCACGGTGTATCTCACGCGTCGCTCCACCTCCCGCTCATCGATCGATTTTCTTAAATGCCTCCCGAGTCCGGCCTACCGTCTCCTGCATCCTCATTCGCTCAAACGTATAAATTTCTTTGTCGGTAACTATTGTTACTTTGTACCTCGGTACATGATATTTCTCCTTAGTTTAACCCAATCTACCGCTATTTGCAAAGTGGCTACTTTTGCATCAGACACCCTGTATAAAGATAAGATAACGCTAAAATTTTATCTAGATAATCATTTATATAATTTTATTTAGATAACAGCAAACACTGCAGGCAGGTTATATACCAGACAGTTACAAATATAATTTCTTAATGATAAACCATTTTAATTATTATTCTTTATATTAAGACGATTTACAAAGTATCCTTTCCAAAGAAAGTTGTGAAACATTAGAATCACTGCTATGAGAGGCCGTGAGCAATGACTATCCCCTCGGGAAGCCGGCACAGCCCGCGGCGAATCGAGCTTAATGGGCTGTTTGCTTGCAAATTGCGCTACTGCTAAAGGGCAGCAAACAATTCACGACTCATTTTAACTTCTACATTTCAATTCCGAGAACCGACGGGCCCTTCTCGCGGGCGTCGCATTTACATAATTGTCTCTTATGCTCCGTTTTTTTTCCAAGCAAACTGCTTTTTCCTTACTGTTCATCTCCCGTAAATTTTAAGGACCTAAGAAATATAAAAACATCGACTGGTATCGCAATAAATAATTAAGATTTCTGCCTTAACTATTATTATAAAAGAAGCTAATTTTTTTCTTAACATTTAACATTATAATTTCATATATGATAGAAAAAGAATTGATTTTTAGATTTCTTAATTCTTATTAATATTGTTAGTGCGATATAAATAGTAGACAATAAGTATATAAGATGGCAGTCTAACTTGTTTTTATGTAATAAAAAATTAACTAATGTAAAAAATGCCCCGGGTGAGGATCGAACTCACGACCTTAAGATTATGAGACTTACGCGCTGCCTACTGCGCTACCGAGGCTGTTGCGAAGCTAGGTATACTTTTTGCATCTTGATGTATATACATAAAGTAAAAGTGAACAATAAACATTGTTAGGTTAGGTTAATTTCGAATAATTCGAAAATAATGATTAAAATGATTTCTTTATTTCATGCCTTTTTTAGAAGTGGAATCAATCTTTTTTTAATGTTTAATTCAAGAGTAAGCAAAAAAGATAGCCTATTTCGAAATAATGATTAGGTAATGTGTCACGAATTTCGGCTAGAGAGTACTAAAGTAAAATAATATTATCTCTTTTTCTTAATTATTTTATAAATTCAAG
>NW_011957770.1:0-1470 GCF_000949405.1 Vollenhovia emeryi | reverse complement strand
AAGCGTGCCCTGGGCCCGTAACCTATTGGAAGTAGATTCCTTGGACGGCTTCCGTACGCAGTGTGATGGGCAGTATAAAGGATAACACGAGTTTCTTTGTAAACTCTATATATATATATATATATATATATATCGTACACACTATACACTTTATGACACACAGTACTCGCAGGTATCGCTACCTCGACAGCACAGGCTCAAGTGAAGTTGTGTAGGAACACACACGAACGTGCGGGGCGCTTCCAGCCGCCCCCCCCCCCCCGTCTGTACTGCCCTCTCTGAGGGCGGGAGCACATCGCTCGTCCAAAGTACTCTCCCAATAATTATATATATGTAATATTTTTATATATTTTATATATTTTTATTATTATTTTCGTTCGAAAAACGCGCTAGTACTTCCAAAAAGTGTTGAAAATAGAATGTCTCAAGTTTCGGGATCAGAAGTTTAAAAAAATCTTCGTCTCTGTGAACTGGCACGGTACATCTTCCTTTAGGAGACCAGACATACAGGTCACACACTGTCAATCCAGTCACATACAACTGTACCTGACATTGAGTATAGTATATTACTCTTCTTTTTTGCATCTCTACAAAAATATCTTCACTACAAAACTATCTTCTCTACAAAAGTAATGATATCATCAAATGGCGCCAACTAAACTAAATAGTTTTAAACGTGGTGGGGCGATGATTGGAGTGGGGGCATGCCCGCCGGCTGGGCGCCCGCGGACGCCCGTTGCCCGCGGTTTAGACAATTTAATACAAATAAATATTTTATTTTAAATTACAAAAACTTGGCGCTGCTCAACCGAATTTTAATAGGTAATTATAACTATCATGTCTCGTGATATATAAATGCAATAATATGTAACATTATGCAAGCTATACGATCATGGTCGGGAAGGTTATCCAAAGTTTTACAATAAGTTTTCGGAATACTTGTATTATTGCGTAGATATTCGTACAGATCATCATTCCTTTACTCTAATAATGCGTCATCGCACGTATCCGTGAGAAAAAGTTATAATCTCTCGCATGATAAACTGTATTCTCGGAATTTATCATAAAATGTCGGAGTAGCTTTCTGACCACAACTGTACTTGAATAACTCAAACATGGAATTCATATTCCTAGCAAAGAGCTAGGAAAAAGCTAGCTCATCTATTACTAGAATTTTCTATTTCCGTACATTGCTTGAGCATACTGACTATCTGCATAATTCTACACAGTTCTATATAATTTTATAAATTTATACATGTTTTTATATGAACAATTTTTATATAATTATCTGACTTTATATAATTGTACACAATTATAAATAAGCAATTTTTTACATTACAATTTGTTTCATATAAAACAATGTCTAAATCGGGTGACCTTCTATTGGACACCGCTCGATTGGACACGCACTATTGGACACGCATTATTGGACACCGAAATCATTGGACACCGCATTATTGGACACAACCC
>NW_011957769.1:0-1470 GCF_000949405.1 Vollenhovia emeryi | reverse complement strand
AAAAGTTCCAACTAATCCAAAATGAAAATTTAAAGATAGAACAAGTACCAAAATTAGAAATAAATAAAATAGACAGAAATGCTAATGGACTTATTACAGAAAAAAAAGTGAAAAAGAGAAAATTAAAACAGTTTCAATAAATTTTAACGAACATATAAAGATAGAAGAGTTTAAGATGAAGATAAATCACTTAGAAAATGAAAAGAAACAAAAAATGGAAAAATTAATAAAGGAATATAAAACAGTGTTTGCAAGGGATAAATATGATATCGGCACAGTGACAGAGTACGAGGCTCGAATAGATTTACTGATAGATAAGTTTTGCAGCAAGAGGCCATATAGATGTACGATAGAAGACAAGAAAGAAATCGAAGAACAAGTGGCAAAACTGTTAGAAAAAAATTTGATTGAAGAATCTTACAGCCCATTTGCAGCTCCAGTAACGTTAGCATTTAAAAAAGATGAAAATAAAAAATCCAGATTATGCATCGACTTTAGGGAATTGAATAAAATCATAGTGCCACAGGCCCAGCCTTTCCCACTAATAGATGATTTAATTTTGAAAACAAGAAATTGCAAATATTTCACGACTCTGGACATAAACTCAGCCTTTTGGTCAATACCGCTACGGATCGAAGATAAAAGAAAAACAGGATTTGTAACACAGGACGGACATTTTCAATGAACCTGCCTGCCATTCGGACTGAAGACGTCACCAGCAATATTCCAAAGGATTTTGAGTAACATCTTGAGGAAACACGGGCTTATGGAATTTTCGGTAAACTACATTGATGATATTCTAATATATTCACCATCCTTTGAAGAGCATATAGAACATATAGAACGAGTATTGGATGCAATAAGAAAGGAAGGATTTAGATTAAAATTCAAAAAGTGCACATTTGCCTTGGCTTCCGTAAAATACCTTGGCCACATTATTGAAAATAACTCAGTGAGACCATTAAAAGATAACTTAACCTCAATTATGAATTTTCCAACGCCAGAAACAAAAAAAAATATTAGACAACTTCTAGGGAAAATGAACTTTTATCATGAATACATCCCAAAAAGTGCAATAATTTTGGAGCCATTACATAAGCTATTAAGAAAAAATGAGAAATTCATATGGTCAGAGAGATGTGAAAAGGCTTTTAATAAAATAAAGGAATTGCTATGCTCACAACCGGTCTTAGAAATATTCGATCGAGAACTACTGTTACGTCGTGTTCTCCGCTGGGCGTCCACTATCTCAAGTCCCTTTTTATCGGGACTGACTATGCGGAAGGACGCCGCACAGAGAACACTGTTTTTCTCTCGCCGCGCTCGAACAGATGCGCGTCGAGAGTCGGGCGTATCTATTAAAGGGCTCGAAGTGGGTCAGTGAGCCAAAGCTCGCTATGACGCCCTTCGAGCTCCTACACGCCCGTGGGCCCTCTTTTGGGTCAGAGAATTTAATCTCTTTACCCGGGG
>NW_011957768.1:0-1470 GCF_000949405.1 Vollenhovia emeryi | reverse complement strand
ATCGGCGACCTAGGATACGTGGACATCGAATTCAAGGTATTGATACACCAAGACACCGAAAACTACGGAGCGCACTGCCTGGACGTCGTCATCGGCGACCTGGGATACGTGGACATCGAGTTCAAAGTATTAATACACTTAGACACCGAAAACTACGGAGCGCACTGCCTGGACGTTGTTATCGGCGACCTGGGATACGTGGACATGCAGTTCAAGGTATTAATACACCTAGACACCGAATATGTCGACGTTTTAAAAATTACGCGAAAATTCAGATTCGTGGACTTTGCATTGCAATATCTCTACTCATGGGGCACGTAGAAGAAAAGTAAAAACACTTTTATTATGCAAATCGTACCCAAGTTCTATAGCTTGGGTACGATTAAGCGTAGTCTCAACTTCGTCTGATCAGTCGTTGTTGAGATCCGAGTCAGTGAGGGGATGCTGGAATGATTCTGCACTTTTCGAATTTGCTCCTAGAACTGTCAATTCGTGAACACATTTGTATAATATACTAATTATATGGGTTTTGTGTACGAACCGACAATATTCCACTAATCGGACTAATGGCCGATTTTTTCACTACCCGATAAAATTATCCGGAGGTTAATCTCAAGTTTTATGGCCGATTTTTTTACTTCCCGATAAAATTATCCGGAGGTTAATCTCAAGTTTTATGGCCGATTTTTTCACTTCCCGATAAAATTATCCGGAGGTTAATCTCAAGTTTTAGTCAATCACCTGCATGGATCTGGTAGTTTATCTCCTGGTTAACTTTAACCGCAACATAACTGGATGTGAAGAAATCGGGCATTAGCCAATCAGGTGCATGGATCTGGTAGTTTATCTCCTGGTTAACTTTAACCGCAACATAACTGGATGTGAAGAAATCGGGCATAAATCAGAGAACAGCATGGTATCATTGAAATAAAGTTAGTAATTTAACAAAAAATCTATTCGTTTAAATAAGTTATAGCTTACCTAATTTATAACACAGGGACCTAGTGAGACAGTAATAACGAGTAACGAGGAATAAATAAAAAAAAGCCTTTACGTCTCGTGCACCACGCGACCGCGCATCATGGAACGCAAGAAGACTCCGTACAAAATCGTCGATTATTCCCTAGCGTTTAATATCACCCAATCGGTCATTTCGAGGTTCTCTCTCGTAATTTAAAATAGGTGTATCAATACCTTGAATTCGATGTCCACGTGTCCCAGGTCGCCGGTGACGACGTCCACATAGTGCGCTCCATAGTTTTTGGTGTCTAGGTGTATCAATACCTTGAATTCGATGTCCACGTGTCCCAAGTCGCCGATGACGACATCCAGACAGTGCGCTCCGTAGTTTTCGGTGTCTAGGTGTATTAATACCTTGAACTCGATGGCCACGTCGTCATCGGCAACCTGGGATACGTAGACATCGAGTTCAAGGTATTGATACACCTAGACACCGAAAACTACGGGGCG
>NW_011957767.1:0-1470 GCF_000949405.1 Vollenhovia emeryi | reverse complement strand
CTACCGGAAATTGAATAAAGTCACCCGCAAAGACGCTTATCCATTGCCGCAAATTAACGCGACGTTGGATAAGCTCAGAGGGGCAAGATACCTGTCGACCATTAATTTAAAGAACGGGTACTGGCAAGTACCTTTGACACCGGAAAGTAAGCCTTTGACCGCTTTCACCGTCGCGGGGAAGGGCTTATTTGAATTCAACGTAATGCCTTTTGGCTTACACTCGGCGCCCGCTACCTTCCAGAGATTACTCGATCAAGTAATCACACCGGAGCTGCTCCCGAACGCCTTCGCCTACCTGGATGACATCGTCATCATATCGAAGACGTTTGATGAGCACCTAAACACACTAAAGATCGTCTTTGAGCGACTGAGAAACGCCAGATTGAAACCGAATCCAGAAAAATGCCAATTTGCACGGCAGAAACTAAAGTACCTCGGACACATCGTCGATCAGAATGGTCTACACGCCGATCCGGACAAGACCGCCGCCGTGATAAATCTTACGCCGCCCAGAAACACCAAAGAGATCCAGCGTTTCATGGGACTCATCTCCTGGTACCGGCGTTTCCTGAAAGACGTATCCAGTGTCGCTGCCCCGTTACACCGTCTCCTGCGCAAGCGAGCGAAATGGGAGTGGTCGGAAACGCAACAAGCCGCGTTTGATGAAGTGAAAAAGTTATTAACGAATGCTCCAATATTATCCTGTCCAGATTGGAGCCAGACATTCGTTCTCCAGACCGATGCCAGCCAAGAAGGGCTAGGCGCCGCACTTACCCAACAGATACACGGATCCGAAAGGGTGATCGGATATGCCAGCCGAACACTCACCAGTGCCGAGAAGAATTACTCGGCAACCGAGCTAGAATGCCTCGCAATCAAGTGGGGCATCTGGAAATTCCGTGACTATCTGGAGGGGTATCACTTCGTCGTCCTGACCGACCATCACTCCCTAAAGTGGCTAAATTCCATCGAGAGCCCTACCGGACGATTGGCTCGTTGGGCGCTAGAATTGGGGCAATACGACTTTGAAATCCAGTACCGAAGAGGTTCCGATAATCTGCTCGCCGACACGCTGTCCAGACAGCCACTCGAAATTTGCGCGGCGGGAGTTCCGTCATCCGATTGGTACAGCCGGAAGTACCGAGAAGTAGAAGAGCATCCAGAGGTAAATCCAGATTACCGCATCGAGAATGGCCAGCTCCACCGGCATATTCTACATACGCTCGACTACAACGAGACTCCCGAAGCGCAACAATGGAAGACCTGCATTCCCGGTGACCAGAAGAACAGGATTTTACGTGAAAATCACGACGATCCACCGGCAGGGCACTTGGGCATCGCGAAGACCATCGTTCGCCTGGCAAAACTCTACTATTGGCCTGGGATGTTCCGAGAGGCAGCTCGGTACGTGCGAAATTGCGAAAACTGTCAGAAGTTTAAAAACGAACAGCGTAAACCGCCCGGAACGTT
>NW_011957766.1:0-1470 GCF_000949405.1 Vollenhovia emeryi | reverse complement strand
CGCTTGTGGAGGCCGTCAGGACCCGGGGCTGTGTTGCCCTTAAGGCCCTTCCTGACGGCCCTCAGGAGCTCCTCCGGCTGGACGTCGAGGGAATCGTCCCAGTCGGGGGAGTCTTCCCCCGACTCGAAGGGTGGCCCCTCATCCTCCCCGGTAATGTCGGGGAAGAGGGCCTGCACCACCCTCCGGACGAATCCCACGTCCAGCCGCTCCGTCAGCGGGGGCGTCCATGGTCTCAACTTGTTGAGAACCATTTTGTATGGGCGCCCCCACGGATCCTCCTGTAGGGAGTCGAGGAACTCCGTCCACGCCTTGCCCTTGGCCACCCTGATGGCCCGCCTGAGGGCACACTCGTCAGACTAAGGTGTGGTTTTCTACTAGAGGATCTGAGTTATAGGTTCGGTGTAAGCGCTCCACAGATTTGTAAAATTACAACAACGTGGATACAGATTATATATATGCAATTCAAAAAGCTAAATATTTTTCCATCTGCCGAGTCAACTCGTAAGAAAGGTGTACCGAAAGCGTTTCGAAAATTTAAAAACGTACGAGTCGTGATAGATTGTTTTGAAATTGGAATTCAGAAATCAAAGGATTACCGACAACAAGGAAATACATATTCCACTTACAAATCGCATAATACCGTGAAATTCTTAGTTGGCGTTGTACCGACCGGAGGATGTTGCTTTCTTTCTGAAGCCTATGAAGGTTGTATCAGCGATAGAGAGATCGTAAAAAAAAGTAGGTTCTTGGATCAGTTACACAAACATGATCTTGTTTTAGCGGATCGGGGTTTTAACATCGCAGATTTGTGTAATAAAATTGGTTGCTCTGTATTAATACCTCCGTTTCTAAAAGGACGAGTCAAATTTACGAAGCAAGAGGTAAGACAAACTAGAGACATTGCTGCAGCTCGAATCCACGTAGAGAGATTTATTGGGAGAATGAAACAGTTTCGAATATTGGTTTTCAGGCTTTCGCGGCTGTTGTCTTCTTTAGTCATGGCTTCCGGATGGTTGCCGCGTCTGTTTGCAGTGTGGTGCCGACGTTTCGCAGGCGTTGCAGTCTGCTTCATCAGGGCTGGGAGTCTCTGTGAGACTGAGCTCCCTCGCGTTGCGCTGGTCCTTTTATGCTCGCTGGGGAGGAAGGGAGGGGGGTAGTCCGGTAGAGGGCGGGGTCAGAGGGAGGGGGGGTCAGCCAATCCCGGCTGACGGTTTTTTAAAAAACCGGGAGGGCGGTGTGCCATATCGGGTTCACCTGATAGCCTTTGTCGCGATTCAGATTGTCAGGATGTTTCAAGATTTCTATGCCTTCGCGGTGTTTTCGTGCGAAATAGCTTTGGGACGGGGCCAGCATGGTGGCTTTGTCGAACTGGATGGCGTGTCCGGTCTCAGTCTTGTGTTCGGCTAGAGCTGATTGTGAGAAGTGGCCGTATTTGGTACATCGCTGGTGTTCTTTGATTCGTGTACTATT
>NW_011957765.1:0-1470 GCF_000949405.1 Vollenhovia emeryi | reverse complement strand
ATTGGATTATCGTGCGTGACGCGACACGTGGCGCGCTCAATGGAAATGCACCCTTAACACTACGTTGATGTAGATGTGGACGGCATTGATACATCTATGAGTGCTGCTACACGGAACACTTAATCGGGTTTAATAACATCCGTAGTTAAGGGGCTGGCCAATCACAGTCATTCCATTCTTCTGAGAAGTAGTTGTGATTGGCCAGTTTTATAACTGCAGATGTTATTAAACCCGATTAAGCGTTCCGTGTAGCAGCACTCTATAGGCTTGTTTTCTGTTCCTACACTAGTGAACTAGTGCAATAAATTAGAGTAAGACAAGCATATATTTTCTCATTCTACCTTACTGCTCTAGTTCACCAGTGCAGGAACAGAAAACAAACCTTATGTATCTCTATCTTACAGCAGTAACGTGCATTGTCCTATGTGTGGTGTGATTCCGAAGATAACAGGTGATCTGGATCATCCTTGCATGGATATTGTGCCACTGCGTTATATTAGGGACAAATGCACATTTCGAAATATCTGCAAGCAAAGAGGAAAAATACTAAATACTCGGGTAAGTAATTAAATTATATATATATATATATATACAGGGTGTCAGACTCGTTTGTGGCCAACCTAAAAATTACGGTAGATTGGGTTAAACTGAGAAGAAGTCATGTACCGTTGTGCAAAATTAGTAATAGTTATCGCGTAATTGATAAAAACGTCTGATCGAATGAACGCACAAGGAGCGGAAGGCCGGACCCGGTAGGCATGCAAAATGGTTTATTTGTTTATATCTCCTAGGACACAGTAGCGAGATATAAACAAATAAACCATTTTGCATGCCTACCGGGTCCGGCCTTCCGCTCCTTGTGCGTTCATTCGATCAGACGTTTTTATCAATCACGCGATAACTATTGCTAATTTTGCACAACGGTACATGACTTTTCTTTTCCCAATCTACCGTAATTTTTAGGTTGGCTACAAACGAGTCTGAGACACCCTGTATATCCAAAAGAAATTCTTTTTATACATAACTCACCACTATTCTTCTCTATATTTCAGCTAATGAAGCTATGTTGCACAGTCGTCTCCTCGTCTTTTCCACATCTCGAACTCCAAGGAGTATTGTAGTGCATCTGTAACTGGAAAAAAACAAGGTAAGAAATATGTTCATTATGTGCGTTAAGTTGCAAGAAAAAATGATAACTTTTATACATAACTTGTTTATTATCATACGTCTTGTTTCCAAAAATATGCTTTCCTTTTATTATGTAATCGTACTTTCATTTGTCATAATTGTTTTTTTTTTGGTGGGACGTAGGGGATAGCAAGCTATACCCACTAGTGGAACCCACGAACTTGTAGCATCTTCGCTTAGCATTTCCATACATCCCCCGTCCTCTTGCGAGATTAGGGGTTCAGGACTACGCAGTTTCCGAGAGCAGCATCTGTAACTGAGGAAAAGCAAGGTATTTAATGG
>NW_011957764.1:0-1470 GCF_000949405.1 Vollenhovia emeryi | reverse complement strand
CTCTGTTCGTGGAAAAGGATACATGTATTTTACTCTGGAGCTTAATAGGGCTGAGTTCACTGGGGGTTGTTTTAGCAAAATGGATAAATGTATTAATTTTCTTTTTATGGTACAAATTAGTACAAATTTAGTTCTTTGTTTTTCTGTCTTTGGTTTCTTTTTTTTGTTTTTTTGTGGTCCTGCTTGGTCCTGCTAGCTTAATATTAAGGTAGCAGCGCCATGGATTTTTTCGAAACGGCACGAGGTACAAAATTATTGTGAGTGGTACAAATTAGTACAAAATGAGTACTAAATAATCCGATAGATCTAAGTGATTTCTGCTGATTTGGTCCTTCTAGCTTAGTGGAGGTCTCTTCCCCTCTACTGCCTTCTGTTGTCCGTGATCGCAGCGCACCGAGATTGTTGACCGGATCGTTCGAATCGATTTCCCACATTCGGCCCTCCTGTGCCTCATCCGACTCGGATGATATTATTAAATTGTGCCAACTAAAATGGAAATTTATACTAGATACCTTATTATTTTAAAATATTATAATATATCCAAACAAACGAGCGTAAGATTTTACCGAAAGAAATAAAGGCCCGCCTAGCGACCCAGATAACATGCATGTCTAAAAGACATCTTTAAGACGTCTTTAACACGTCTTTTAGACATCTTTTAGACATACATGTCTAAAAGATATCTTAAAGACAAATTGAAGAAGTCTTGAAGATGTCTTTTAGACATACATGTTATCTGGGGAGAGGAAAGTCCAGGTTCAAATCCCGGTCGAGGTAAAATTTTTTCGCAATAAAATATTTAGACACTAACATCCTGTCACGGCTCGTAGTCCTTTATTCCTTCAAATTTGTGTTTATCACATTTGAGCCATACCAATTTCATTAATTTGATTAACCGTATAATTAATAATTTTATGTAAACCATTGGTCCTTTGTCTTAAAATAAAAAATTATTGTCATATTAGCATGGTAGACAACTTACGGTGTATACTCGTATTAGTCTCCCCTCCTTCTTAAAGAAATTTTTTTCCTTCTGCATTTATGGTCGCCAGTACTAGAATAAATAGCGCCTATTCTCAAGAGTTTGCTTCAATCTGTCTCTGCTAATATTCCGATATATTTATCAGCGCGAATGGTAACCGGATCCCATTGCGTCACTATCGGACGCATCGCGCATCGACGTTGCATTATGCAATTGGTATGCCAAGCGGCTAGAAATTACGCAATCTGTATCTGTGTGCACTAACGGACGTGAATATTTAACGTTTAACCCGCATGGCCTAAGCACAGATAATATATTATAATCTCTACCTCGGCGAAGCCGAATAGACGTGCCTTTAAAGAATATCCCAGATGTTGAGATAAGAATAGAGGCGCTGGTATGGCGTGATAGAGTTTTTAGTTGCGTAGGTTGGCAAGCCTGACGCTTTCAGTTTTTTAGTTAGTTCCGTTAGCGAGAAGCTTCTCGCG
>NW_011957763.1:0-1470 GCF_000949405.1 Vollenhovia emeryi | reverse complement strand
CCGACCGTAAAGCCGAAATATTGCGTCAAAATCACGACGATCCGACTGCGGGACATTTAGGCGTGGCGAAAACCATAGTACGCCTAGCGAAAGAATACTATTGGCCTGGAATGTTCCGGGAGGCCGCACGGTACGTGCGGAATTGTGACAGCTGCCGAAAGTTTAAAACCGACCAGCGAAAACCGCCCGGAAAATTGCACGCGCTCGACGTCAAGGAACCGTGGGAAATAGTGGCCGCCGATTTAGTAGGACCGCTTCCGAGATCCGAGAATTTAAACACCTGGCTCCTGGTTTTGCAAGACAAGCTAACCAAGTGGATTGAACTTCATCCGCTCAGGAAAGCCACAGGAAGCGCAGTAGCTAAGGCGCTCCGCGAGAAGATCTTCCTGCGCCACGGTTGCCCCCGGACGTTAATTACCGACAACGGCCGGCAATTTATCTCAACCGATGTAAAAACCGTCCTGGAGAAATACGAAGTAACGCACCGGCTAACGCCGCCCTACACTCCGCAATGCAATCCTGTGGAGAGGGCTAATAAAGTCGTTAAGACTATGATTTCACAAACCATCGAGAAATCACAGAAAAAGTGGGATCGATTTATCCCAGAATTGGCGTACGCATACAACACCGCCCACTGCGAGTCGACAGGCTACACACCGGCCTACTTGAACTACGGACGGGAGTTACAATTATCCGGGAACCGCAAACAAAAAGCCGAGGACACGAAGCCAGAAGATCCCGAGACGCGAGTTAAACAAATGCGCGATGCATTAGAACTCGCAAAAATTAAGCTGGCACAGAGTTTCCAGCGACATCACTACAACCTACGGCGACGAGACTGGAAACCCCGAATAGGCGAAGAGGTATTGAAACGGACGCACGAACTTTCCAGCAAAACGGACGATTTCAATGCAAAGCTCGCACCAAAATACGAAGGTCCGTATATAATTCACCGGGTGCGATCGCCTGTAATCTTCGACCTGAAAGCCACCGACGGCGGAAAAGCCGTGCCGCGCGTTCATATACGCGACTTGAAAGCGATAAGCCCGTGACGGGCCCGTCCGTCACGTAAAACTACTGCCGGGGCCTGCATTTCGCTAAACTACTGCTAGGACCGGTACTCCGCTTAAACCACTGCCGGGCCTATATTCCGTTCGCACTACTGGCGAAGATTGTATTTCGCGAATTTCTCCGGACACCTGTACTTCTCCGAACTTCGCGTGAAGCCTGTATTTCCGCGAAGTCACCGACCGCTGACCGCTCTTCCCCCTCTCCGCCACCCACGCGCTCCGATAAGTTTTCGCGGACCGGGCGAAGAAAAGTCAGTCTCGCTCCGACTTTCCATGAGAATGGATCCGACCTCGCGAACGCCGACGCTCCCGCGGAAAGTGGTGCCGTCCGCCCGACCACCGTTAGTCGGCATCACGCCGAACCGACCACCGGGCTCCGGGCCCGGAAAGGCCGACGCCA
>NW_011957762.1:0-1469 GCF_000949405.1 Vollenhovia emeryi | reverse complement strand
AAAACAGACAGACTCCAGCATCCCCTTAACGAAGTGTGGTAAACATGACAGACGTTAGTCATGTATCGCAACGTACCGAACAACAAACGACGCAAAATTCAAATTTGTGTGTGTCTCAATATATCAATCGTCTTATTAAATTAAACATAAATTAAAGTAAATTTATAAAATTGTAAAAAATAGTAAAATTAAGTCAACAAAATTATAAAGGAAGGAGAGAATGCCAATGTGAGCCACAAAATGAACAAAACTCGGTTCTCACAATATAAATTCCTCAATTTCTATTTAATATACATTTCGACCCTTCTTCGGGTCTTCTTCAGTAACTCGCTCAATCGAAAATATAGATCGGCACAGCATCGAAGTCAATCCTCTAATTTTGTCAATCAGCGAATCTCTAAATGGTCATGCCCGACGTAAAGAGAACTGATTAACTCGACCGAGGGATGAGTCCGTAATCTCACAGTATCACTCACAGTAATCAAGCACCCCGAAGGGAACAAATTACTACTACGTCCACGTCGTTGTTCCTCGGTAAAGCTAAAAGTAGTCTAAGAATGCATTGCAGGAGGGTAGACGGTGTCACATGATAGCATTTTCAAAAATATCAAAAAATTTACTTTGATGTTCCTAATCTGATGTGAATTTTTTTTTAGATATTACCATTTTTCAACAATTTTCAACTCATTTTCATTTTTGCCGATTACAGCGCCATCTATCATGAAACGAAAAAAATGTCTCATACAAAAGTTACATATCTTTTCACGGAGAATCCAAATCTGCAATAAAAAATAGGGGTTTCTGTTTAAGATTTCAAAGTCACCCCTCTCCCGCCCCCGGGGGTGGTGCAGGGGGGTCGAGCTTTATGTTAATGGATGTCCCTCTTCGAGGTGAACAACTTTTATTGCAACTTTTTTTAAATCCGATTTGTATTTTTCCAAATATTCTGAAAAACAGTTTTAAATGCCTCACCCTGTATATACATCTTTATATACAGGGTGTCAGATTCGATATGGACGACCCCAAAGATTATAGTAGATTGGGTTAAACTGAGAAGAAAAGTTATATAAAATTTTACAAAATCGTAATTATTATCTACCTAATTCAGAAAAACGTCTGAGCCAATAAGGCCGGACTCGGCAGCATGCAAAATGGTGTGTTTGTTGACATCTCTGAAAAATCGATAGCGAGAGGTGGAGTCACGCATCGATCGATGAGAGACGGTGGCGAGCGGGGAGCGGGCGAACGCGTTCGCTATCGTTTTTTGAGAGATGTCAACAAACACACCATTTTGCATGCTGCCGAGTCCGGCCTTCCGCTCCTCCGTACACTTATTGGCTCAGACGTTTTTCTGAATTAGGTAGATAATAATTACGATTTTGTAAAATTTTATATAACTTTTCTTCTCAGTTTAACCCAATCTACTATAATCTTTGGGGTCGTCCATATCGAATCTGACACCCTGTATG
>NW_011957761.1:0-1469 GCF_000949405.1 Vollenhovia emeryi | reverse complement strand
TGTGTGCTCCGGTTCGGTATATAGCCGGAGACAGGAGCACCCATTCAGCTCCGGCTTATACCTGCAGCGGAGGTACCCGCTGCCCGGTGTTGACGGTCGGAGCACCAAGCGTCAACTGAGTTAAATCGCCTGCTCCGGAGGGGCTTTTATACCCCCCGGACGGAGGCGCGCGGGGTGAGGCGGCGGGGGCGGGCGCGGCGTTGCCGGTTGCCGTCAACGCGTGGCAACCGCGCATTATTGATTTTCTAGCCGGCTCCGACGTGGCAACGCGTTATCGATTTTCTCCGGCTGGCTCTATTTCCTTCTCTCTCGCTCGAGGAATTCGGGTTTTTTCTACCGGCCGCACCTCCCCGGTCGCCCTCGTTACAACCTAAGAAACAGGAGAGATGTACGGCGCAGGCAACGCATGGATCGAGCTGCTGAGCAAAAGCAACTACGATACCTGGAAGCTGCAGATGCAAGCGCTACTAATCAAGGCAGACTTGTGGGAGTACGTAAGCGGAACCACCATAAAGCCCGAGCCCGGGGAGAGCAACGCGAACGCCACCGCCGTGGCCGAATGGACCAAAAGCGACCTCAAGGCCAAGTCGGACATCATCCTCTCAATCTCCGCTGGCGAATTGAAGCAGGTGAAGAACTGCCCGACGTCGCGAGCTACGTGGATAAAGCTGCAAGAGATCTACGAATCGAAGGGACCCGCCAGGAAGGCCACTCTTCTGAAGCGACTGACGCAACACAAAATGGCGGAAGGTAGCGAAGTACGCGATCATCTAAACGGTTTTTTTGATACGGTCGATAAGTTGGCGAGCATGGACATAGAGATCAATCCCGATCTGCTCACGGTCATGCTGCTATATAGTTTATCCAGTAGCTTCGAGAATTTTCGTTGCGCGATCGAGTCCCGCGACGCGTTACCCGAACCTGAAGCACTGCGTACGAAAATTATCGAAGAGAGCGACGCGCGTAAAAGTAACTAAAAAAAAAGTAAAGTAAAGTGTGCAAATTAGAAATTTGCACATGGCTTCCTCATAGAGGAAGGTTTAGGAGCGAAATCTAATTTTTTTCGATGTTTCTTGAAAGTGTGCGAATTAGAAATTTGCACATTGCTTCCTCATCATTGAAGCGTGCAAATTGGAAATTTCCACATTTCTTCCTCATCATTAAAGTAGACAAATTAGAAATTTGCACATTGCTTCCATTGTTATGGCTTCCTCATAGAGGAAGCTTTAAGAGAGAAATCTAACTTTACTACGATGTTTCTTGAAAGTATTCAAATTATTCTTATTTCGCTCTTAAAGCTTCCTCTATCAGGAAGCCATGTGCAAATTTCTAATTTGCACACTTTACTTTACTTTACTTTTTTTTCTAATTAGAAATTTGCACATTGCTTCCATTGTTATGGCTTCCTCATAGAGGAAGCTTTAAGAGCGAAATAAGAATAATTTGAATACTTTCAAGAAACATCGTAG
>NW_011957760.1:0-1469 GCF_000949405.1 Vollenhovia emeryi | reverse complement strand
AACAATTGCTCTAAAGCAATCGCACAGCTTTCACTAAGCGTTTGAGCAGCTATTTTAACATTCATTTTATTTTTCCTCCACTGTAAATGTTTATTATTAAGTTTATTCGCGAGATGAAAACATACTGTTTCCTGTACATGAATTAAATTTTCAATAAACTGAAAATTTATTTCATTATTATTAGCATCATACAATTTGCACTTAGATGCAAAGGTGTTTCTAATTAATTTCAACATATGTGCCGCATCTAGAAATACAAAAATATTGTGTCCTTGTGTTGGATGTCGGAAAAACGCTTTGTTGTTAAATACATCTGCTCCTAGTTCTTTACACATAGAGATGTTTGCTGCTAGTCCATCGAAGGTAAATGCTATAATTTCTATTCCGCATGGTGCTAGAAATTCTAACACTTGTTTGGCGATTTCAGCTCGCTCATTAGCCGTTAATCCAGCCACTAAAAAATAGGCCACGGGTATCTTCCACCGCTCGTTAATACATGTAATAAGATATACTAAAGCTTCCTTCGCCAAAGGTAAATCGTCTGGTTCTGATATTACGAGTCCATGATCTACGTATCCGACAAATCGATTTTCGACATGTTCCATTGGACTTGCTTCCTAATAGCAGGGTTGGAAAGTATAACGCGTTCCTTGTAACGCCGTTACCGTTTTCGTTACTTTTTTTTGGTAACGTTCGTTACTTTTTTATGTCTGTAACGGTAACGGTAACGTCGTTACATTTTTACAGTAACGGTAACGAATTTAGCCGTTCCTTTTGTCGTTACTTTAGTTCCCTATTATCTTTTATATCCGTTCAATAGATCGTGCGCTGGTCGCGCGCATTGTTCTTGATTGACAAAAATATTCCGATATTGGGCGCTGGAAGTCAATGTCACACGAGAATGCGCTGTAAGCACAGTATAACCAGTATGTTCACTCGCTCTTTTGTTTCACGTTCGCGCCGATCCGTACTGCGCATCCGACATTTTTATTCTGACCAATCACAGGATTTTTGTACGTGTGTTAGTGCAAAGTCGGTGTGACATTGAAAAATTCGCAGTGTTGACGAATAACGCGTAAATACTTTTATACGTTGGAGCAAGTAATTACATTAATTACTTTTATTAGAACATTTTCTTTCATAGGCCATTTCTGTTTTTTATACAATAAATAATGTACGCCAGTTCGTATGCGCCTTTCCTGGATACGATCCTGAAAAGGGCCCAGGCACTTTTAGTCGTTGATACACTGTTTACGAGAATAAAAACATGGCGGAAAATTGAGAACGCCCAGATCAAAGGTGCCGACAGAGAGTGAGCATACTGGTTATACTGTGCTGTAAGCATTTATCGATGTCTCGAATCTGTATGCTCGATGACTTGCTATATAGAAATTAGTTTAAAGTTTTAAATTTAATATTGATTATTAAATAATAATAATGTATTTCCATAATCTAACATCTTACTTTAG
>NW_011957759.1:0-1469 GCF_000949405.1 Vollenhovia emeryi | reverse complement strand
CTGATTGGGCTCCGCCGACGGGCCTGAGAGGCCCGAGGCGTCCATTTCCTGAGCGATCCTCCTTTTTTTATAAGATTTGACAAATTTCCATAACTCACGAGTAGGAGTGAAACCATCAAAGGAGGCACAAAGAGTTTTCCAACCATCCCTCTTATGCTTTCGAAATATTTTATTACACTCCTGCGCCGCCTTCCTAAATTCCTCCAAGGAGCGAGCACATGGACTCTTCCTGAAACAATCAAGGGCGGCGGCCCTAGTCTTCCTAAATTCCTCGCATTCATCATCCCACCAGGGAGCCGGAACCAGATTAGGCCTATTCCGACCCTGTGACGAGCGAATAGATATGCGCCTGTGCCCCACAAGTTCCTCAAGGCTCTTCATCACGAAGCTAGTCAAGTAATAATAACCCTCCAACGGATCACGCGGCATTCCCAGACTGAATTCTTCTTCCTTGAGCGCAAGGAGATCCCGAAGCTCACACTCAGTTCCTCCTTCCTCAAATTAATCTTGTACAGAAACTTCTTTCTAAAACTAATGGTTTTGTCCACCGTGGTGAGCATAGGGAAATGATCACTCCCCCACAGATCTGAATCAGTCACACAATTACATAAAGATGATAGTTCAGGGGAAGCAATGGACAAATCGATAGAAGAAAAGGAACCGTGAGTCATGCTGAGAAATGTAGGAACATTTCTATTCAAAATAATCAACTCCAAATCGTCCAGCACACTGATTAACCTTTCCCCAATACAATCCGATCGAGCATCGCCCCACCCTTGATGGTGAGCATTGAAATCGCCCACGATCACAAAGTATTTACGGTTAGAGAAAAAATTGAAAAGGACCTGTAAAAATTCAAGGGGAGTGTCAGACCCCGAGTGCCGGTATACATTTACGACCGTGAGAATCTCCCCAAGGAGCGCCAATGCACGTATAATGCGCTCTAAATGTGCATTAAAATTCGCATTAAATGCGAATTATACATGAACATTTAAAGCGCATATTTGTCCCGCATTAAATGTACATTTAATGCGCATTAAATGTATAATTAATGCGTATTCCCGAGTAGAAATTTCGTTCGGTTTACATCGGGAAAGTATCGGGCAAACCCAACCTAAACATCGGGAACTGATAATGTTCACCCGGTGATGAGCTTATCTCAGCGTAACGCAGCTATCCGATCAAAAACTTATCAGGTTTACCTGACTGTTACCTGACTGTAACCTAACCATAGCAAAAACAATTTGGAATAGATTTTTTATTTGTTATTTTTATTCTCTCTACATCAGAATTAGTAACCTTCTAATCTCTTAATGTTATTTTATAATTAAAATATCATATGTGAAAAATTTGTTTTACCACTGCTGGATTCGAACCTGGGATCATCAGCTCTTCAGTCTTCTATCCTATGTCCTCGGCCACTCATATTCTTGTATTTAAGATGAAAGTTATATCTCAAGGTGCTATTA
>NW_011957758.1:0-1468 GCF_000949405.1 Vollenhovia emeryi | reverse complement strand
CTCATTTTAAGTTTTTGTACTGCGCTCGCACGCCTTTGCCAACATTTAAAATTTATTCATTTTTTTTTATCATTACATTGAAAGCCGATGCTTTCAAGGGCGGCGGTATGTACACGCTATGCGTTACGATTCTTTTTTACTGCGCTTGCGCGCCGCCTGACACCGCTGTATGCTCGGGCCTGACCCCTGCCTTCGCTAGCGAGTTAGTGTGTCTGTCTGTTACCTTGCTGATGCAATCGTTAGGCGATACAGAGAAATACAAGTTTCTAGAAAAAACATATTGGTCTTGTATATATATTCAATCCATCACAAGATCCATCGCAAGACCTGCACCGTTGCAACATTATTTAGGCACAAGCCAGGAAGAGAAAACCCGCGTCCACTTACGCGACGGCACAAGCCACGAGGTTCAGACACTGAGCCTCAACAACTTTACTTTACTTTACTTTACATTACTTTAAATTAATTTACATTTTTTCTAATTGTATATTATATTCTTCCTCAGTTTTTCAATCCAAATTTCATATATATTTCATCAAAATCTGATTAATTACTTCTTCAGTAAACTACTCCTCCCCCCCCCCGTTTTAATAATTTCCTTGCGCGCGTGCGTGCCTGCGTGCATGCGCGCGTGTCTGTGTGTGTGTGTTTGTGTTGCATATGTGACGCAACTTAATGGAACATCAAGGATGGTGTTCAAATCCTATCTTGTTTTGGTCATGATTAAAAATCTTAATTTTAGATTACTTAAAAATGGCTTTATATTGACTTCTTAAAAAAATTTTTTTTCTTAATATTTAGAAAATGTGATACGTTTCTTGACTGTATAAATGCTTATTATTATAAAAATGTATAATATAAAAAAGTATGACGTAAATTTGATCAATTTGATGTCAAATTGACATTATTTTGACTTTTCTGTTCTCCTTGGGATATACCCAAGGAGAAATGAAAATCAAGATGACATCATCTTGATTTTCATTTCTCCTTAATTGAGATGTACCAGGAACTGCACATGTATAATACACTTTATTACACTATGTATTATACGCGTATTACAATAAAAACAATTGTAATTTATTTCTGTATTGTTTCGTTATCACCTATTATGAAACTGCTTGTGAATATATATATCAGCTCTGTATTAGTCACAATGACATCAAAATGACATCAAAATGACGTCAAATTATAGTCATGTTTTTTCCCGGTTTGATGTCATTGAGACTTCCGCTGTTTGACTTTATTTTGACATCATTTTGATATCATTTTGACGTTATTGTGACTTTTTGTTCTCCTTGGGTATCAGCTCTGTATTAGTCACAATGACATCAAAATGACATCAAAATGACGTCAAATTATAGTCATGTTTTTTCCCGGTTTGATGTCATTGAGACTTCCGCTGTTTGACTTTATTTTGACATCATTTTGACATCATTTTGACCCCAAGAAGCGCCAATGCGCATATAAC
>NW_011957757.1:0-1468 GCF_000949405.1 Vollenhovia emeryi | reverse complement strand
GAAGCCGTGTGCAAATTTCTAATTTGCACAATTTACTTTACTTTACTTTACTTTAAATTAATTTACATTTTTTCTAATTATATATTATAATAGTTACAGCAACCACAGACACTTCTTAAAATATGATGAGGAAGCAAATTGCAAATTTCCAATTTGTTCATTTAGCCGGAATAGCAAGCTGCTTTCGATCTGTACACGTAAGCCATTTAATTTGTATATTACACAAATGTTTCCGCGAACTGACAGTTTTTAGGTTAGAAAGGTGCAAAAGTGCAGAATCACTCCAGCATCCCCTTAAGGGGCCCCGAAATTCGGTTAAGATATAACTATTTTTATTATTTTCTAGATACTACGAAGCGCGCTTCACGCGCAATTTTTTAATACACCATTAACTTTTACATATTATTTACATAATTAACCTTTCGAGACACAAGTGTTCAAATATGCAATAATGATTTAGGAAGTAAGCGCAAAGAGAGAACCAATCGGCATCGCGGAAAAGCGACAACAATAAACTTTGATAGATTCGAGTATCGAGTTTACATGTCTTTTTTAGAAATTGATTGTTTCTACATATTCATTTTTATCCAATTTTATTTTGTATACAAATTATATTCATTTATAATTCATAAAATAATAATTTAAAAATGAAATCTTTAAAGTTTTAATGTGAATATTATACTATACATCGGTGATGTAATCGTTTATTTAATCAAACGGCTTTTATATCTAATTTTCTAAAATAAATGCTGTGGTCCACTTGATATTACGAATACTTTAAAACCTTCTTCTTCTTTTTTAAAACACAAGATATTAAATTCATGAAAGGGCCCCATTTTTATCTTTGCACCAGGGCCCCAAAAACCCTTTGCACGGTCCTGACCCTGCATATTAATATTGCCACCGAGTCAAATAAATATTTCACTAGCTAACGCTTCCGTTACAATTTATACGTTTAGTTTCAGTTTATTGATTGAGGAAGTTCTTTACACATTCTACAACTATTATATTTTAAATTTAAGAGCCAGATGTAGTCACTGTGCTAGCAAGCACAAATAGGTACGATATAATCTCTATAGCGTAATTGTTCAAATGTTGGTTCTTATTCAAATTTTCCATCAAAGTTGCGTTTGTTAATTGATAAGTTAATGGTGAAAATGGAAGAAGACACAAAATTAACGAATGCATTATTAAATTATAAATATTGCATATTACATCCCAGACAGCACACAACATCCAATGGACGTCCATTTTGCTTCCTCATAGAGGAAGCTTTGTTTTCGTGCGAAAAATTTTTTTCCAGTTTTCAATGCCAATGGGTTTAGAATGTTTTAAAACCTCAAAAAACACACTTATTTAAAAAATGTGTGTGTGTGTGCGTGTGTGTGTGTGTGTGTGTGTGTGTGTGTGTGTGTGTGTGTGTGTGTGTGCGTGTGTGTGTGTGTGTGTGTGCGCGCAATAATTGTTC
>NW_011957756.1:0-1467 GCF_000949405.1 Vollenhovia emeryi | reverse complement strand
TGCGACCGTCTCCTTACTTCATTACTTTTAGCGTTAATTGTACACGGTACATAATTAACACACCTCTGCGTCTTATATGTATACACGTACACCAACACGTTTTGTGAAAAACGAAGATCGAACAATACAGCCTTTGTGAATGTATTGGCCGACACGCTTCGAAATATCGTCAGGTGGAGAATTTCGAATACGCATAAAAAATACGCATAAACGGTACGGCTACGTATCCCTATCTTATAATATATCATTCCTAATATCATTATGCATCATATATTAGTTTTCTAGCAAAATACATAAAAATTTCTACCACAATAAATTAAAGTATCCCTGCAGAACACGTTTCGCCTACACCATACGAGTAACTTTGATACTGAATATCTCGACTTTGGTACGGACGCAATTTTTAAAATTGAACAAACATATAGATAACACTATTAATAGCATATGGTCTAAATTTGAAGCAAATACATAGAAAATCGATTTACCAATGAACGTCCTTAAAGTGATTACTGTCGCGGCAGACGCAATCTGAAGAGACGCCAAACGAATTTGACATACTATATGCCTAGTCTATATATTTGTGAGTATGTTAAGCAACAATTCAATTTTGAAAAATATAATAGTTGTAATATAATATAGTTCTCTGCAATATTGATAAGATATGACTGTGATTGTAGCGCGATAAGACACTGTGAACTAACTTATAAGCTACTGTCCAAAATACACTCAAAGTGCTATAAATCTATAATAAATGTGACGCAATCTGTAGATTTCAGCACTGTGAGTGCATTTAAATTACGAACTGAATTGAATATTTTTCTATGTAGTTGTGTTAAAAGCGTTAATGCATTTGTTCTAATATAAACATGGTCTAATATAAAATATTGAAATTATTTTTTTATTTCTATGGTACTGTATAAGTTGTGTACGATTTAAATATAAATGCGGACACTGTGAAAATATCAAGAAAGTGTAAATAAATGCATTTTCTCCATTGCCATCTTTTCTCCTACAATGATTATTACTTATAATAGTGACATATATGATCATAATAAACAAAACTAGATATCATTCCTGTCTGAATATTTATTACCCTACTAGCACAGTACATGGGCTATACATTGGCAAATATTTGTCCAATATTGGTTATATTGGCAATGTATTGGTCAATGTTTCCTAATATAACTTATAATATCTCCGAAATAAATGCAAATAATGCATGACAATAATTATATACAATTAGATTTATATTGGAATATTATATTAGCCAATATTTAGCAATGCATTATTAATATTGGTCTAATATTGATTTAATATTGATACAAAAATTTATTTAGAAAATTATTGAAATTGTTTCTTTTCCGTATACATAAATTTCAATGCATCTCTTAGAAGGATAATAATTAATTCGCTTTCCCGTTGTCGAAATATGAACGACCTGAAACCTGCTATTCAATTACTATATAC
>NW_011957755.1:0-1467 GCF_000949405.1 Vollenhovia emeryi | reverse complement strand
GGATAATTTTCTGGTGATCCTGATCCAGGGAAACTTCCTGGTGTTCCCGACTTGTCTGGATAATTACCATTTGATGGACTGCCTGAACCGCTACTTCCTTCTACCGAAGGTCTTTGAAAATAAGGATTATTTTCGTTCGGTAACTTTCCTCCGAGCGGAATCACACCTTCAGGATTAGCACCGTTATCGCCTCTTTTATTATCATTCAGGAAAATATTTCCTTGGCCAATAGGCTTAGTACTTCCTTCTCCATGAGGAATCACATTTCTATCATTATATGCGTTGCTATTTCCAGGCTCAGGACTACTCCAACTTGAGTCGAGGAAAAGATTTCCTTGACCAAGTGGTTTCTCTGTAGTTTGAGTCCATGGATGTGAAACACCGCTTGGAGTACCGCCTAAACAAGACATTATATATCCAACGTTTGTATGTACATTCATTTTTTACAAACTATCAGTATACATATAGTTTTCTGAACCGAATTTATCGTTGAAACTTTAAGAGATTATAATATCACATTATTTTTTAATGTTTTAATTAATATCTTACTCTCCTTAGCAAAGTAAAAATTACATATTTTCCATGTAACTTTCATGTAATGAAATCTAAATCTATTTTTCTATTTTATATAAATAATTAATTACACACACACACACACACATCCATCAATATGAATTTATCGTTATAAAATATTGTTATATATTTTTTACTTATGAAATGCTATAAAATGCTCGATTTTCATAAAAGTGAAAAACGTTTAATTATTTAAAATTATAAAAATAAAGTTCACAATTTTCAGTCATCAATGTACACACCTCCAGGTTGATATAAAAATGGATTTCCTGAATTCCATGGCACAGAAGTTTCCGGCGTTACACCTCCGCCTTTAATGAAAATTAAAAATCGAAATTTAAGCTTTAATCATAACTACATCTCGAACAGCACATGATATCTCTTGTATTAATTTACTCATTATTTAAACGACTAAGAACTTTAATATATTATATATTAATATATTTAGTCGTTTATATTCGCAATGTATTTCAGTCGATTTATAAATATTATCAGTCTTATTTTTCATACCTTGAGGCCGAGGATAAACGGCTCCAGTATTAAGAGGTGAATCTGGTCTAGCAGTACCAATATTTGGAACATTCCCATCGCCAGTTCCAGCGGGATAATATGTTTTATTGACTCCACCTGCTGCTTCACTACATAATCCTTGTGTCGCTGGTGCATTACCTGTTGCACTACAACCGCCATCGCAGTTATAATTTCCGCAACATCCCCCGCAATTGCTACCATCTTGCGAACCAGTAGCACCTCCGCAATTTCCACCTGAACATCCAGGTCCGCTTCCATGTCCAGGTTGTACCTGGCCTGGCCATGTTCCACTTCCGCTTGCAGGTTGTCCGGTAGGCCACGGTCCACCTCCCGGTGATCCCGATCCAGGGGCACGTCCCGGTG
>NW_011957754.1:0-1467 GCF_000949405.1 Vollenhovia emeryi | reverse complement strand
CCGCATATATGTGTGCGTGCATGCGCGCGCAGACGTGCTATCCCCACCATCGCGACAGCGATGTAGCTGGTAGTCCAAGCTAGCATCACTGACCACGGTGGAAGGGATAACATGGTGTGCCATGGTGGAAGGGATAACATGGTGTGCTCAGTTCGGCTAAACCACGCCTACTTTTGCTTTGCGACGGCTATAGATTCCCAGGGCTATCAACCGTGAAAAGTAAAAAACATTTAGCGTTGGCAAGTTGGGTATGCTGCATCTATCGTCCTTGTTTCAAGCATTTCTTCGAGCGTCTTAGTTTCTCTTTCTATCTTTGTACACGCGATGGAAAAAGGGAAAAGTACAGGACCGGTGAAATATCTCGACAGATATGGAAGATACGGAAAAGTCTTTCAGACAACAGTTATACGGTTTTAAAAGGTCTATATAATGGTAAAATAAATTTTCGAAAAAAATTAATTTTTTATGGTTATATGGAGGTCGACGTCATTTTTTTAAATGGAACTCCCTATTGTTTATTACACTATCTTATTCTACTAATTAATATGAACAACTTTTGTCTGAAACATTTTTTGATTTGCCTAATACTTTTTGAGATTCTCAAGGGAAAATTTATAACTCTTTCAATGTTTAGCTTATAATCTCTCAATAACTGTTTGTCGGAGGGAAAAGTAGTACAGGACTTTTTTACTTGATTAGTCTCAAGAATATGCTGTTGCAATGGTGTTTCAATTATTGAAAATTTTTGTGTTTTGTAACACAAAATTTTTGTGTATTGTAACACAAAATTTTTCAATAATTGAAACACCATTGCTACAGCATATTCTTGAGACTAAATCAAGTAAAAAAGTCCTGTACTACTTTTCCCTCCGACAAACAGTTATCGAGAGATTATAAGCTAAACATTAAGGGCCAGTTCCACAAACGTTGGTTAACTGTTAACCAGAGTTCAGTCAACGCCCTATCTTTTTCTATCTTGTTCTCTAAGAAGAGACAGAGGATTAGTTAACCTTCGGTTAGCAGTTAACCGACGTTTGTGAAACTGGCCCTAAAAGAGTTATAAATTTTCTCTTGAGTATCTCAAACAGTGTTAGGCAAATCAAAAAATGTTTCAGACAAAAGTTGTTCATATTAATTAGTAGAATAAGATAGTGTAATAAACAATAAGGAGTTCCATTTAAAAACATGACGTCGACCTCCATATAACCATAAAAAATTAATTTTTTTCGAAAATTTATTTTACCATTATATAGACCTTTTAAAATCGTACAATTTTTGGCTAAATGATTTTTCCGTATCGTCCATCTTTTTCGAGATATTTCACCGGTCCGGTACTTTTTCCTCATCCTGTATATTTTTCATATTATATCATGTTGGGTTATAAACAATTTATTATTTTACGGCTGTATTAATTATATTAATGCAATATATGTATATTTTATTTTATTTTTTACTACTAATTTTATT
>NW_011957753.1:0-1467 GCF_000949405.1 Vollenhovia emeryi | reverse complement strand
GTTATGCCGAAGGAAGGAGCGGTGAAGTTCTCGATAACCATCTTCAAGGGAACGGGAGACTTTGAGATCTACGAAACCGGTACGATCATCGTCAGCGGAAATATACGTGTCTCCGATAGTATCGAGAAAGATCAGATGAAGCAGCCGCCGCCGCCGACACCTCCTACCAGTAAGGAGATTTTACCGTTGAACACCAATGACATTTACAAGGAACTAAGGTTGCGCGGATACGGGTATCGCGATGTCTTCCGAGGAATCAAATCCTGCGATAACTACGGCATCGCCGGCGAGCTTTACTGGTTTAATCAATGGGCACCGTACATAGACAGCATGCTTCAGTTAACTGTCGTGTGCACCATCCATAAGCTAATGTATATACCGTCGCGCCTTGAGTATGTCGCAATCGATCCTGTTCTTCATAAACGACTGGTGGAAAAATTACCAGAGAACGGTGCATTGCCGGTGTATCACTACAAGAACATCAATATCGTTAAATCGGGTGGTATCGAAGTCAGAGGAACGAAATTTTTGTTGCCGTCTCGGCGACAGCGCACACAAGCTGATCCTAAATACGAGCAGTACACTTTCGTGCCCAATGAATATTCGCACGGTCTATTAAAGGACGCAACGAGTGGAAGAGTGCACGCACTCGCCGTACTCTTGCAGATCATGTGCGAAAACGTGAAGACAGTGAGATTAACGTTCGTGGAAATTGCAGGCCAACGAGCTGCAGAAGCTCTATTGGCGCCGCTTATTATCGAAAGTGTCAATAACGAACAAGAATTTATTGTAAGTATATCGTAGAATAAGTTGTTTTTTGCTCAAGATGAAATATTTCCTCACTCAAACTTCACGGTATCGTGTTTGCAGTGTAACGACAAACCCAGAAATTACAACTTTTTGATTGACAGACAACCCCAACACTGAATTGTCCATCCAGCATTCCATTGGGTAAATATGCAGAAAAGGTCACACCTCACCGATTTCCTCGCCACTTAGATATGTTGTAGGGGAGAGTTTTCTGAGTAATTCCCCGCAAGAATCAAGTGGGGGACGGCATTGGTTTAGGAGATATAACAAATTGAAAACTAAAAATTTTAATACAATAAACAAACTATCATTTTCATTTACAAGGTCACACCTGCCCCCTCCCGCAACGGTCGGTACGGATTGACACACACACACACGCGCGCGCCCGCACGCTTAATTCTTCTCGCGGCGCAGACTGACCGAGCAAGCGAGATCCACTCTACACCTCAGACATGGTTTGGGTATGGTTATATTTTAACGAAGTGGAGCCCCCCCGAAGGAGGGGCGGAACATACTGTCTCCACGCATGTACTTCCACCATTGTATACTGTTCCACATAGGTTTGCAACTTTCCACGTGAAGCGAGATCCACTCCACACCTCTGACATAGGGTGGGTAGGGTTATTTTTAACGAAGTGGAGCCCCCCCGAAGGGGGG
>NW_011957752.1:0-1466 GCF_000949405.1 Vollenhovia emeryi | reverse complement strand
CAAACAGATTATTTTCTCTCCTTCTCTTACACCGACTTTCATGTGTATAGAGTTTCCTCTTATACACCATTATTGCCCCCTCTAACTCCACCTTTGCCCTCCTCAACTCTTTGAGGTCCCATTTGGGAACACGGAGTTTACTAATTAGCCCCTTTACTATAGCCGGTGCTTTTCCTCTAACCCCTCTCGCCACACTACTTATGTGCCCCTCCAGTGCTTCCAGCTCAGTCTGTCTCCAAGCAATCTTGGCACAGATCTGCTCCCCCCATTTACTGGGTGGTCTGGGCTTGTCCGTCAATTCCTCATAGGTGATCTGTGCTGCATACAGCACTAGGGAGATGTCACCCAGTGACCCTACTGGCTTAGCCTCCACCGCATAAACCACAGCCTTATTGATGCAGGTTAACACTACTCCGCTAACCTTACAATGAGGGATCTTGCAGGGTAAATCTACGGTCCTCAAGTGGGACATCTGCCGCTGCAGCGAGATTCCGCGCAAAGACCTCATAAACATGCTTGAGCTGCAACGTATCACAGCTCTGGTGCTCGTGCTCTCTTTGACAGTTGTGGTCACCTGGTCCCCGCCCCTTTAGACCAGTACCCTCTTTGCCTACAGCCATCTTCTTGAGTTCACTCACAGATATAGCAGTACTAAATCTGCCACTGCAGAGCGCCGCCAAGTATGGGCATCCATTCCAGGGCATTCGAGATACCCTGCTACGTACCTGCAGGACTACCTGCCGCGCCCATTCTTGTGGGTCATCTGCCACAACGCTCTCAGATATGGCAAGAATTACATTCATACCATCAGGTAACGCAAGTGACCCTTCTCCTTTGTTCCTTTCAACATTTTTGCCAACTCGAGAGAGTTTTAACGCCACCGAATCGAACGCACGTTGCATGTTTTTTTATATCGTTAAATAATTTTTTAGCAATTTTCCATCCACATGTAGATTTTTTTTTTTTTTTTTTTTAAACAAAAATTTATTAACAATAAAATATTATTTATTAACTATGGGGGAGAGCGGCTGCTGACATCACGGAGTAAGCGTTTCCGCGGACAACTGCGATACCAATTCTTTGCCTCAGCCAGACCGCTTCCCGCACGTCTTTCTTGCGGTGGGCCAATTTTCCCCCGATTTCCTTTAGGAAAGAGGCTGTAATACTTCCAGCCGCACCAGACGTCTCGATTGCTACCGTTACAAAACGGTAGCGGTCTCCAATTTCGCCACATTTTTTAATCTTGATTTTCTCGGCCAGATCGGCTGCCGATCCAGCAGACTGCGCCGAGCTGAGTATCATCGAGTTCGAGAAAGAATCCACAACAGTGCAGTCCCATACGAGCGATTTTCCCTCAGTGAACGGAAAGATAGTTAACCCATCCGGTCTTTTCCCATCTCCGCGGTCCAATCCCACAGGTTCCAGTACTGCCGGGAAGCCTGCCGCTTCAAGAGCTCGCAAGACAA
>NW_011957751.1:0-1466 GCF_000949405.1 Vollenhovia emeryi | reverse complement strand
ATATTGGGCATTATATGAAATATAGATAACTCTGTGAAGGGAGAGTTGTATATATTTAATTAAATACATATATATTAAATAAAAGTCGCATAAAATATATTTGTTCATAGACATATTTATTAATATTTATCATAGACGAATATATTTATAGTTATATGTATACAACTATACCCACACAGAACATGACGTCCATTGGACCTCCATATAACCTCCATAGTTCCATGGAACATCTATCTCCTCGGTGGATGTTGAATAGACCTCTAATAGAACTCCATATTATTTCCGCGATAAATATATCGTCTGTAAATCTATTATAGATGTCTAATGGATATCTATGACAGACAATACATAGATACCTACACAGCACCGAAATATTTCAGAAAGCTCTCAAAAAGCTGTCAATGAAATATGAAACCTTTCAAAAAAATATTTCAGACATGTTTCAGATACATGAAATGTCCGCGTAGATGAGATATCATAAATGTTTCTGAAATATTTCTGAAATGCTTCAGAAATATCTCTTAAATGCTTCGGAAATATTTCTGAAATGCTTCAGAAATAGTTCTGAATGATTTCTATATTACATTTTGTTCGAGCGTCGATCGCGACGCGACCGGCTCGTTGTAGAATAGCCGATTCTCACTCACGAGTTGAGCGCTCACCGTGAGTCTCGCGCAAGTCAATTTCGCGAGAGGAGTTTGAAGGCGAAGAGAAAGTAAAGGAAACCTTTTAAACGTTCACACGACAATTTATTTCGGCGTCTCGTCGACACAAAGAACCGCGGGACAAGCTATGCCCCGTTCGGCACGATAGTGAGCGGTATCGAAATGACTTTTATATGTCGCGTCGCTCCGAGATGGTGATAGAGCGAAGCTCGGAAGGCGATTGATTGAAGCGCGGCAAGGGTTCGTTCCCTTTCGCGTAAATAAGTTGTTATTCACTTGCGAGAACACTCGTCCGCGACGTGGAACCCGGCATGATTGACGAATAAGATCGGGCTACGTACTGGTCGACCCGTGAGCGCGACTGCCAGCCAGTTCCATGTCGCGGGCAAGAATCGTGATCGCCGCGTGTTTCGGACGGGGCGATCGAATGACAAAAGAATGCGGTAGACTCTCGAACACATTTCAATATTAATTTCCAAGTTATATGTTGGATAGCTTTCAATATTTTAGAGATTACGTACGAAATATTTCTCTGAAATGTTTTGTAATATTTCTGAAATATTTCAGTGAGAAGGATCATAAATGATTTCGATAAAACGTTTCAGAAATCCTTCTGAATGATTTCACTGTTACATTTCAATATTAATTTCCAAGGTATCTTTTGGAAAGCTTTCAATGACATGTGATTTTGATGAAACGCTTCAAAGATATTTCTGAATGATTTCAATTTTACATTTCAATATTAATTTCCAAGTCATCTTTCGGAGAGCTTTCTGAAACTTGTTTTGCTGTGTGGGTAAA
>NW_011957750.1:0-1466 GCF_000949405.1 Vollenhovia emeryi | reverse complement strand
GATTCTCCTGATTCGCTCGGGCTCTTTTATACCCTCAGTTCGTGGGCGCGGGGGTTAGAAACGAGACAGGGGAAGAGCGCAGGGTGGGGAGTAACGTTGCTCTCTTTGTTGTCACGTCACACCTCCCCCCTGGCAGATCCCGACATCGTAACAAACACTATGCTTTATTTATACAAAAAAAACCTTTTAGGTTCGCTCGCGGAGCTGTACTTCCCCGTTCCGTAGGCGCTTTATGATGACGGTGCGCCCGGCGACGTGGTGACGGTACCGCTGTCCCGGACGGATGCGCTGCCATGGTACGCCGTTGAGGAGTCCGCTGAATTCGCCTCCGTGGTTGCCGGTAAAGTAGCCGTAGCCGGGAGGCGGGCCTGGCGTCGGGTTCGTCCCGGGTACCGGTTCCGGCGTCGTAGCGGGTGTTGGTGGAGGCGTCGGCAACCCCGTCGTCGTCCCCACGGTTATTGTTGTGGGTGGCTCGGCGGTGGGCATCGGCTCGTCCTCCAGGTCGGACAACGAGCCAAAGAGTGCCTCGAGTTCCGAGGCGAGGGCGGCTGTTGTCTGGGCGGCCGTTCGGTATAATTGCTCCTGCCTGGAGACGGTCGTCCTCGCTCTCACGACCGCGGGTGCCCGCCCTCGCTGCTCGACGCTTACCGAGGCGCGGGCCGTCCGTGGTCTCGCTTCGGCGGGTGGCACGTAGCGTGGAGCTTGCGGCGTCAGTCCCGGTGTTGGCGGGTGTCCCGGAGCTCTCCTCCTGGGGGCCATCTTCTCTAGCCGTGCGCGTAGCTTGCCCATGCTGTAGCTTTCTTTTTGGTGTTCGGTGCGAGCGCTCCCTTATATACCCGGCTCTGTTTGTTTTTGTGTGCCGTTATACACCCTTGAGATCCTTCACGTGTGCTGTCCCCACCAGCCGGTTGTTGTGATCCCGTAGTCGGTATATGACCGGTGAGATTGCGCGGTCAACGGTATACGGTCCGGAGTATTTTGGTGCTAACTTGCCCGCGAAGTGTTCGCCTGCTTTCGATAGCGGGTGTTCTCGGCGCATGACCTGATCTCCGGGAGCGGGGCGCCATTCCCGCCGGCGGAGGTTGAAGTAGTGTTCCTGGCGGTATGTGGCGTCCCTTTGTCGTGCGGTGGCGGTCGCGGCTTCCTCTGTCATCCTGTCGAGCTGTTGGACGCGTCTCGTGGTGTCCGTTTCGTTAGTGTCGTCTGCTAGCGGTGGCTGGCATTGTGCGTGCATCGTTCCCGGTGCAGTGAGCTCGCGTCCGTAGGTTAGTCTGGCCGGTGTAAACCCGGTGCTTTCCTGTACTGCGGTGTTCATTGCGAAGACCAGCTCCGGGAGTTTCTGGTCCCATCGTCGGTGGTCCCTCTCTATACTTTGGGCGATCATTGTCTTTAGCGTCCTGTTTGCACGTTCCACCGGGTTGCATTGTGGCGAGTACGGTGGTGTCTTTCGGTGCTGTATGCCGGCC
>NW_011957749.1:0-1466 GCF_000949405.1 Vollenhovia emeryi | reverse complement strand
GAGAGAGAGCGGGAGCGGGAGCGGGAGCGGGAGCGGGAGCGAGAGCGAGCGTGCGTGCGTGCGTGCGTGCGTGCGTGCGTGCGTGCGTGCGTGAGTGTGTGAGTGTGTGTGTGTCGGCAGAGATAAGGACCCTGCGGTTCGTCACTGCCGCAGTATTTAATGACTGCAAACCCTCTCTACCGTGTGTATGTGTTTGTGCGTGCGTGCGTGCGTGCGTGTGTGTGTGTGTGTGTGTGTGTGTGTGTGTGTGTGTGTGTGTGTGTGTGTGTGTGTGTGTGTGTGTGTGTGTGTGTGTGTGTGTGTGTGTGTGTGTGTGTGTGTCATTGGTGGAGGTTTGCATTTAATATCAAGTATTTCCTCCTTGTCTTTGTATGACCTCTTGCAGACGCTCATGCATATTGATGCAGGCTCTAATTCTGGCCTGCGGAATTTCCTGCCATATTTGATGTAATGCTGCTTCCAATTGTCGGAGATTGGTTGGCAGCCTCTCCAAATCACGCAGCCTTCTTCCCATCATATCCCAGATATGTTCGATGGGATTTAAATCCGGGCTCATCGGCGGATGTGGTAGTACCTCGATGCCATTTTCTTCCAGAAAATTTGTGGAAATCCTGGCAATGTGTGGGCGAGCATTGTCTTGCATTAAGACGAAGTTGCGCCCCATTCGACGACGCATTGGAATTACGTGGCGACGCAAAATTTCCTCCACATAACGTATCGCTGTCATTCCAGGAGGTGGCAAGATAACGAGATCTGTGCGCTCACGTATTGATATACCACCCCATACCATAACTGAACCACCACCAAACGCCCGGACAGCCTCGACGTAATTTTCTTCATAACGAAGGCCTCGACGACGCCAAACACGGACTCTCCCATCAGAGCCAAAGAGACGAAATCGCGATTCATCAGTGAACAATACGTTGATCCACTGTCTCGCACTCCAGTTGTGATAAGTGTGCGCATATTGTAAACGAGCACGTCGATGATCCGTGGACAACATTGGCACTTGAGCACGAGCCCGCGAATAAAAATTTCTTTCGTGCAAACGATTCCTGATCGTTTGTTCACTTAACCGTCTAGACGAAAAAATTTCATTTGAAATTTGTCGCGCATTCAGTACTGGATTTCGTATTGTTAAATTGACGACGAGTCGATCTTCTCGAGCTGAAGTTACTCGCCTTCTACCTTGTCCTCTCCTCCGACGAAACTCGCCTGTTTCTTGATAACGAGCCTAAACTCGAGAAATAGAGGATCGGTGTACACGCATTGCTCTTGCAACAAGAATCTGACTCACTCCTTCTTCCAAAAGAGCAATGATTTGCGCGCACTGATTTTCATTAAGACGAGGCATTGTTACGATTTCGCCGTTTATTCTTCTACTGAACAGCACAATACAGTGATTACAATACTGTGAGGTACTGCACGTAAAATTATGTACGTGAAGGTGCTTCACGTACTTAATC
>NW_011957748.1:0-1466 GCF_000949405.1 Vollenhovia emeryi | reverse complement strand
ATATATATATATGAAATGACTCGGGAAGACATCCCCAACAACATATTTAAAAATAAAACAAATCGGAGAGGAAGTCGCTTTTATGCATAATTACCTGAATTTTTCTTAAGTTTATTAAACCCGACAAAGCTCGAGGTTGAAAAAGATATGCCGACGCTACAAGATACTAAACTTGGTTGGGTTGTGTCCGGTCCAATTCCACCGCGATATATTCTTACTGAACGCGCTAGCTATTCACTTTGTTTAACGACACGAGACTCTTTGGAACGTTCAATAACAAAATTTTGGGAGATCGAAGAAGGCGCTAGTCATAATTCCGTAGAATTAACAAAGGAAGAACAGGCATGTGAACAAATATTTAAAGAAACGCATACACGAAATCGGGAAGGTAGATTCGTAGTTCGATTACCGTTTCGCGACAATAAAACGCAGCTGAGCAAATCGCGAGCAATCGCCGAAAGCCGATTGATGTATTTAGAGCGAAAATTCAAGGGCAATATTCATTTCCAACATTTATATAAGGGTTTCATAAAAGAATATATAGATTTGAAGCACATGACTTTTCTTCCAATCACTTCGAGCGAAGATGAGAACGCCGTTTATTTACCGCATCACGGAATATTGCGAAAGTCGGTCGCCGGTGCGAAGCTTCGTGTTGTTTTCGATGCGTCAGCCAAAACAAGTTCGGGCTTATCATTGAACGATACATTGAACGATGACGGGCGCTAATTTGCAGGATACGCTAGTCAGCATTGTGTTACGATTTCGAATATGCCCTATCGTATTGACGACAGATTTACAAAAGATGTACAGACAAGTTTTAGTGCATGACGATGATAGATGTTACCAGAGAATTTTGTGGCGTTGGTCTCCGGACGAACGAATAAGAGAATATACATTAAACACGGTGACTTATGGAGAAGCGTGCGCTCCGTTTTTAGCAATAAGAAGCGTTCAACAATTAGGGAAAGAACAATACCCGCGAGCATCGACGGTTTTGTTGAGGGATTCATATGTGGACGATGTTTTAACGGGAGTAGACAATATCGATGAGGCGAGGAAACTGATTGACGAGTTATCAGGATTGTTAAAGTTAGGTCAATTTCAGTTGCACAAGTGGCGATCGAATTATGCGCAAGCATTATTCGGAGGAAACGATTCGACCGATTTCCAAGCGATTGACGACGAGGTCGACATAGCAAAAACTTTAGGCCTGCGATGGTTACCGGAGTCTGACATGCTTCAATTTGAATCTGAACTAGGGCGGGATTCAAAGACGAAGCGTGAGGTATTATCATCAATATCAAAATTATTCGATCCATTGGGATTGGCTAGTCCATTGGTGGTTAGAGCTAAACTCATCTTGCAACGTACATGGCAATTAAAGCTGGGTTGGGATGATGAGTTGCCGCCAGATTTGCAGCAGGCATGGATCAAATACATGCAAAAATTAATTGAATTACGCA
>NW_011957747.1:0-1466 GCF_000949405.1 Vollenhovia emeryi | reverse complement strand
GTCGAGACACGGTAAATCCGTACTCACGAACGACCGCCCATGCGGTGATTAAATTGTGGTGTTTTGGGTAACCGCTCGCCATGGTCTCTTCCGTTTTTTTTCCTTTTGTTTTCTCACCCTTTCCCTTTTTTCTCTCTAACACAGGGGGCCTCCCCCGTGGACACGCGCCCGAGCGCCCAGAGCCGCCGGCCGCCGGCTGGCGGGTCGAACCCGATGGAACAAGGGGCGATCTGACGCATCGCCCGGGTACCTTGGGATATTTTCCTTTTTCTTTTCTTTTGTCGCCTCGCGTTTTCGCGCGCGACGAGGCGGGGGTCGCCGTGGGGCACAGCGAGAGTTGACGCCCTGGGAGGATCCCGCGAGAAGGATGGCCGGACCGAATGCGGTCGACTCGGAGGCAGGCAGCTTGCCGAGGACTATCTTCGCCGGTGCGGCTCCTCTTGGCGTGGGGGTGTTGTGACGTGGCGGAATAGCTGCCGCGTGCCAGCTCCCCGCTGCCGTCCCAAGGCGCGGTGTCGGTCCGCCCGGGAAAAGAGGATCCGCGCGAGGCTGTAGGAAAACCTCCCGGGGTCGCACCAAAACGTTTATTTTCTTGTCCGCTTACCCGCAACCTTTTCTTTCTTTGTATCGCGTCCACCGTCCAAACGCCATCGCGCCACCCTGGCCATCGAGGAAGCGAGCCGACAAGGGAGCCGAGAGGCTGAGGCGAGGAGAGAGAGAGAGAGAAGGCCGAGGTGCGAGAGAGCGAGGACGCCGGAGGGCGGCGGCCGCGGAGGAGTCGAGGGGCCGGAGCGAGCGGAGGGCGAGTCGAGGAGCGAGGGCGAGAGGCGCCGACAGGCGGCGAATACCGAGGAGCCGAACCGCCCTAGGACCTGGGGCCCGGACACGCGGAGCCGCGCCCGATGAGCGAGAAACGGAGCGCTGGCCGGACGAAGGACCGCGGGGTGAGGGCGGGCGGAGGTCCACGGGAGCCGGAGAGGACCGACGTGACTGGAAGGCCGAATCGCCGGGAAACGAGCCCAGGATCGACCGCCCCGGCCCTGCCAGCCGCGCGGGGCGAATTACGCGCCCGGAAGCGCGCGGGAAGCGATAACGCCCCTGCAGGCCCGGCGACACGCCGGGCGAGCGGCCCACCGATTGGCGAATCCGCAGCGCCGCTATCTCGCGCAGCCCCTTTTCGCGGTCGTAACGAGCGATCGGGTGATCGACCCGCTCGCGCAGGATCTTCCGCTTGTCGTTCGCGGATCCTTGCACGCGTTAACTCGGCGGACGTCTCGGGGCCGCTGTAGAAGTGCCGGCGAATTTGTGTGTCGTGCACGTAGAGAGAGGGAGAGGGGGAGGAGAGGAGAGGGAGGAGAGGAGAGGGAGGAGGGAGAGAGAGGGAGAGAGAGGGAGAGAGAGGAGAGAGAGGAGAGAGAGGAGAGAGAGGAGAGAGAGGAGAGAGAGGAGAGAGAGGAGAGAGAGGA
>NW_011957746.1:0-1466 GCF_000949405.1 Vollenhovia emeryi | reverse complement strand
CGCTGTTTTGTAGTACTTCTGAAACCATTTAATTAAAAAAAAAGAGAACTTTCTATCTCTTATAGTTTCGGAGATATTCGCACCGAAAGAGAAAAACCGATTTTTTTCACAGGGGTGTTCCACCCCCTAAAAGCGCGTAAGAGCACGTATAAAAAAATACGTGTCTCTTAGTTTTAGCTGGAAAACAACATATTCAAAGCTCATCCAAATCGGAGGAGGACACTTTGAAACGGTCCCTTGTTAGTCTTCTCTACCTTCCCATGACTGGTGGTCAATATGTTGCGTAGCACCCTGTATAAATGTGTTTGTCAGTTTGACAACTGCTTGATACAAAGTTAAATAATTAAAGGTGCAAATTGGAAATTTGCACATTGCTTCTTCAACATCTGGACTATTTTTTTATTTTAAAGGTGCAAATTTTAAATTTGCAAAACGCAGCATCAGCATGTTGGCAAGTTGTTTTTTATTTATAAGGTTCAAATTGGAAATTTGCAAAATGCAACATTAACATTTTGGCAAGTTGTTTATTCAAATTTGGCTTCCTCACAGAGGAAGCTTTGTGAGTTAGTGCAAATTAAAAATTCGGACATTGCTCATTCTAACTTGTAAAAATGCAAATTGGGAATTTGGACATTACTTCGTCATCATGAAGGCAAGTGATTATTAAAACTTTGGGCAACCTCATAGAAGAGATTTATGAGTTAAGGTGCATTTTGAAAATTGCTTACTCCAGAATTTTTATTTGCACACAAAGCTTTAATTCTCTTAACGGAGTACTTAGGGAGAAAGTATTCATGGAGGTCCACAGATATGCGATCGAGACTATAAACAGGATAATCACATCAGAGACTGTAAGTAACGATGTTGAGAAGAAGGCCGCAAAAATACTCGACGAACCCAACGATGGAGACCCATACAGCACAAATTGATGCAGAAAGGTTTCAGAAAGATTTCAAAATTATTTCAATATTTCACATTTCATGCTCAACATTTCTGATAGAATTCTGCAATATGTCATATAAAATGATGCAACAGAAATGTATCAGAAATCTATCATATGCAATAAATTTGAAAAAATAATGCGAATATTCCAAAAAGATTTTTCTCCTCTTTTGAGTCACATATATGGAACGTTGAAATGCTTGCCGCGCTGCAAAAGACGACACGGTAGCCCATCAACTTACAACTTTTGTAAAAATATAATAAAGCAATGATTGACTACTGCGTCATCTTTTAAAATTTCAAAATATTGAAATAATTTTAAAATCTTTCTGAAACCTTTCTGTAACAATTTGTGCTGTATGGGTACAAGCAGTCGCTTAATGTAAAGCTAACAGAGTTGATAAAAAACCTGCGATAAAGAATTATCTGTTGCGGAAAAACATTTAAAAAATTAGGCCCGATATCTCAAAATTTACGGAAGTTAGAGCAACCTCGACATTCAAATCCGTACACACACACGCACG
>NW_011957745.1:0-1465 GCF_000949405.1 Vollenhovia emeryi | reverse complement strand
GAAGCGTCCGCTTAGCGGCCCCGCTCGAGGCGGTGTGTAGCGAGGAGTAGGATGGCGATGCGCGGCGAGGAGTAGGGAGGCGAAGCGCGCTGCTGCCCGTCCGCCGCTTACGCGACCACTCGCACGTCTCCCCGCGCTGCGTCAAAGTTCGCAGCGATAGTCGCTACTCACCGCGCGCTTGCATTTGCCAGTGGGTTGGACTAATACGGCGATTTTTAAAATTCAGTATCTCGATAACTATTCGCCCAAGCGCAAAATAGTACAGGACTTTTCTGTTTGTCTTAGTCCCCTCTACCTTCCCATGACCGGTCATCAATATGTTGCGTAGCACCCTGTATACATGTATTTCCAATACATGTTTACGACTAGAAATCAATAATTTGGAATGGTAATATAGGAATTACAAATGTCGATAATTACCGACATTATCGACATTTTTAATTCCGTTCAGATGAGGGCGCTATCCCGTCGGAGTTGGCCCGTCACTCCAGCATCCCCTTAAAGTCGGTCCATCTAAATTTCAGCGTTTTATTTCTGAAGTATTTAAAGATTTAGTGGACGCGGGAGACATATCTATTTATTTGGATGATATTCTAGTCGTGTCAGAAACTGTGGAGCATCATTTAGAAACTCTTAAAAGTGTATTTCAATTATTAGTGCGAAACAAAATGGAGCTACGTTTAGATAAGTGCGAATTTTTAGCTACCGAGATAGAATACTTAGGATATTCAGTGACGAAAGATGGTATTAGTCCTTACTACCAATGGGATATCGGCAGTTAAAAATTTCCCTATTCCTCGTAACATTAAGGAAGTTCAAAGCTTTCTTGGACTAAGTTCATATTTTCGGAAATTTGTGCAAAATTTTGCTCACATTGCTAAACCTTTATATGATATGTTAAAGTCTAAAGAGAATTTTGTTTTTGGTGCCAAAGAATTAGAGTCTTTTGAAGACATAAAGTCAAAGTTAACATCTTTTCCAGTATTGTCCGTTTATAGTCCAAAAGATATCACTGAATTGCATTGTGATGCTAGTTCAGCAGGATATGGTGCTATTTTAATGCAGAAGAAAGCTGATTTAAAGTTCCATCCAATTTTTTATTTTTCAAAACGAACGACACCGACGGAAAGCAAATATCATTCCTATGAATTGGAAATATTGGCAATTATTTATGCGCTGCGTAGATTCCGAGTTTATCTTTATGGAATTAAGTTTAAGATTATTACAGATTGCGAGTCTTTTAAGCTTACTTTAAACAAAAGGGATATCAATCTGAGAATCGCGCGTTGGGCTTTAGAATTGCAAAACTACGATTATGAAGTAGTACATAGATCTGGCAGTCAAATGCAGCATGTAGATGCTCTTATCAGGGTCATGGGTATTTTAGTTATTGAGGATAACTCTTTAGAGTATAATTTATCGGTGTGTCAAAATGAAGACCCACTATTAAAGAATTAAGAGTTGA
>NW_011957744.1:0-1465 GCF_000949405.1 Vollenhovia emeryi | reverse complement strand
AGACGTTTTTCTCAATTCGGCCGATAATAATTACGATTTTGTAAAATTTTATATAACTTTTCTTCTCAGTTTAACCCAATCTACTATAATCTTTGGGGTCGTCCATATCGAATCAAACACCCTGTATAAAGGTTCTTCTCTAATGATTTTCATCCTTTCTAAATTTTTCTTTTTCTCAGATTCTCTATATAATGGTTCGTCTCGAATGCTTTTCATTCTTTGTAGATTTTTGTCTCTCTCTGCTTTTTTAAAAAATGTATTTTGACGTTTATTTAGTAATCTTTGTTGATTAGTTGCTCTCTCATTTATTTTATACCTAAAATGTTTACGTATTTGTTTCATTCTTTTTCTGTTCTCCTGTCTTTCGGCTTCCTTGTGTGACATAATTTTCCGCTTTTGAATTATTCTTTGTAAATTCATTTTCTTTCCTCGTATTCTATAAGATGGATCTTTTCGTAATCTTTTTACGCGTTCTATAGTTTTTTCTCTAAATTTATCCTCTTGTATATCTGATTTAATTTTATTTTTATTCTCATTTGAAAATTTATCTTTCTTTGTATCATTATTTTCATTGTAAATTTTTATTTTTTTAATATTAATAAATTGTGTATCATCTTTATTAGATAAAAAATATCATTTTCACGTTTACGTTTCTTATTTCGTTTTTTGTATTTTCTTTTTGTTCATTTTCTCGAAATTCTTTATCGGTTCTTAACTTACGCATAAAAAGTTTGTGTTCTTTTTGTTGTATCTGTTTACTCTTTATCTTTAATTTAGGCATTTTTATACCTTCTTATAAAAAAAAATTCTTTAGTGGTCTATTGATTATTTTCCGTAAAAAAATTTTTTCTTGCCAGGCTCGTCCGTCTTAATCTTTGCTTTATCTACCTTAATAACTTCTATAGTGTGTTACGTCAAAACCTCTTGGAAAATGGAGATATGGGAAATAGAGATTAACGGGAGCCGAAGGATAGGGCTTCCTGACAAGGAGGTATGGAATGACGTAACTAGCAATTTGATATCTCGCTAACACGCTCGGAGGCGCGTGGAAGCGAGCCGAACGCACTTTTCTAGGGCTCTGAAAAGGTCAATGTCCGCGAGGACACTATGACTCTTTCCAAGAGCGGTGCGATCGCAGGTCCTATTTCGGGTCAAGGAAATTAATCCCTATTACCCAGGGACGGACCTTGTGCACTCTCAAAAGGGGGAACGAAGGGGGGTGAGGTCGTTAGAAATGAATTAAAATTGAAGGAGATAAGTTTAACATAATGTATTTAAAAATAGTCTATATCTAGACATTACATTTAGGTGAAAGGATAAATTAGATTAAACATTGGGAATATATATATATATATATACACTGGTCAAAAAAATTAACGCAACAAGAAATTTACTTCAAAATTTGGCGAATTTCAAATAAGCGTAACTTCGCGAAAACTGGTCGAATTGAAAACTTTTTTTTTTC
>NW_011957743.1:0-1465 GCF_000949405.1 Vollenhovia emeryi | reverse complement strand
TTTTGGTGCTAATAAAAATTCTCAATTAAACAATTTTCGAAATCCACCCTAACTCCAAAAGCCTCTTCTCTCAGGTTGCACAAATTTTTAACAATCACTTATCTTCATGATGACGAAGTAATGTAAAAATTTGCAATTTAAATTTTTACAACTTAGAATCGGCATTGTCCAAATTTTTAATTCGCAGATTAACTCACAAAGCTTCCTCTATGAGGAAGCCAATTATGAATACACAACTTTCCAAAATGTTAATTTTGCATTTTGCAAATTTCCAAATAGCACCCTATAAATTAAAAACAAATTGCCTTAATGCTGATATCGCGTTTTACAATTAAAATTTGCTGCTTCAAACTAAAAAAATCGTCCACTCTTTGAGGAAGCAATGCGCAAATTTCCAATTTACACCTTTAAAATAAATAAAAATTCAATATACAACTTGCTAAAATGCTGATTTTGTATATTGCAAATTTTCAATTTGCTCCTTTAAAATTAAAAACTGTCTATATAATGAGGAAGCAATGTGCAAATTTCCAATTTGCACCTTTCCCCCCCACACACCTTTTAATAATGTCCGTCCGTGCATGCGTGCGTGCGCGCACGCGCCTTTTTGTCTTTTTTTTTTAAATCTGACTCAAATATGTTGAACATCAGGTTTGCTGTTAAAATCCTATCTTAGAAATTTTTAAACTTATTCAATGATAATTCTGGCATATCCCTAAGTTAAAAATCTCATAATTCACTAATTACTTTACGAAAACATACTTTATTATTCCGTTTCGGAAAGCTGTTGACATTTACTACCTGAAAAAGGAAGGTTCTATATAAAAATTTCAATGTGATCTTTAGATAATTTTGATAAAGCTATTCAATGTCATACTGATATTACTATATAATGCGCCACTAAAAACGATACAACTTTATTTTTTAAGATTTTTTCTTTTTTGTATATTTAAAAAATTATTCAGCATTTTCAAACTAAACAATGTGCATATTTCTAATTTGCACCTTTACAATTATTAAAAATTTAATACAGAATTTTCCAAAATACTTATGTTGACTTTTCTAATTTTCCATTTTGCACCTATTAATTTAAAAATTAAACGCTATCTTATGACGAAGCAATGTTCAAATTTCCAATTTGCACCTTTAGATAATTTTTTTCATGCCTATTATTTTAAACAATCCTAAAATTTTTTTCTGATTGCGTGCGTGCGTTCGCGTGTACGTCTAATTTTATTTGAGTATTTTTTGTCCTTTTGTTAGATTCATCGTTTTTTAGAATCGTACAATAGTGGCATTCCACACCACCATAGAGGTTCCACTTCGTGGCGCGTTAGGTTTTTTTTTACGTAGACCTTCGCCTAGAGCCATATTATACTACTATTTGTAATTTTTTTAAATTTTTTAAAAAATATTCGTTTCGTTTCTTATTCTGATCAATGATATTGATACTGCTAATGCTCCT
>NW_011957742.1:0-1465 GCF_000949405.1 Vollenhovia emeryi | reverse complement strand
CGACGGCGACGGCGAGCGAAGGGACGCGATTACTGGCTGCCAGAGCCATCTTCTCCAGCAGCAGCGGCAGCGGCAGCGGCGACCGCGGCTGTGGCGACGGCGGCGGCGAGCTTCCCGGGGGATACGAGAGCAATCCACCTACGTGCTCCCGAGTCTACACTCTACACAACTCTACAGTCGCACTTCCGCCTATCGTCGGTGCGAGGAGACTCCGATCACGGAACGCGACCCACCGGAGAGAGGCAACCCTTCTTCTTCTTCTCTGGTTATTAGCTCCCGGCTCACAGACACTGACCCGACACGGCCACGTCGAACCAATAATTCACTCATACTTGACGAATACCAATAGACTTAATGATATTGCTTGGAATGTAGTAAATGAACGATGCAATGGCCCGGGAACCGGGCCACACGCGGGATGATGCAATCCCGCAGGATCAAAAATTTATCTTCCGTCGGAAGACGTGTGAACCCATGGTGTAAAGATACAAGGTGAAGCATTGCGCATAATGGCGGTATTATGGACAGAGAACCAATCAGAAATGACCAAAAATAAAGGCGGGAATTCAAAATAAAATGGTTTTAATAAATAAGAACAGTTTTGCCAGATGAAAAGAATTGTATCAATAAATTGATATATCAACAAAATCGAATATAATAAATGGATATATTAACAAAATCGAACATAATAAATGGATATATCAACAAAATCGAACATAATAAATGGATATATCAACAAAATCGAACATAATAAATAGATATATCAACAAAATCGAACATAATAAATGGATATATCAACAAAATCGAACATAATAAACTGTTAATAAAATATAAATAAACAAAAACGTTGTAGTACTATGTTGCAAATTTTTTTAGCTTTTTGAGTGCTTTTTTTACTTAAATTATTAATTTTTATATCTTTATTTAATTTTCGTAAGCGTATATACCCAGTAAACATTGGATATTCTATGTATAATATACATGGAGTGTCCGTAATGTGAAAAAATATCCTGTATCTATCATGTACATACATAGAATATACAGAAATATATATACATTTATAAAATATTCATGGAATATCGTATGGATATATGTGGTATGTATATTCATTCGAGATGATGTTGAAAATATACATAGAATGTACCTCTTATACATTCCACGTATGTTCATCGAATGCACATACATGCGATGTACATGGATGCATATATATTTATGAATATTCGTAGAATATCGTACGGATATATGTGGTATGTATATTCATTCGAATGATAGGAGGAATATACATAAAATATACCTCTTGTACATTCTATGAATGTTCAACTAATGCAGGTAGATATGCACGAAAATACTGCTGTTACTATAGTGTTTTTCTATTAGGGAATTGTGGGTGTCCAATCCATTCCATTATAAAAAAAATGTCATTATTTCATATCTAGTAAAACTATAGCTATAGCCATAGCTATTT
>NW_011957741.1:0-1465 GCF_000949405.1 Vollenhovia emeryi | reverse complement strand
GGCCATACACTGACCAAGTGGGCTCTTAGTCGGCGGACGCCCAGCCCATGGAACCGCCGGAGCCTAAAAGCGGCACACAACGGTTCCCAGCCGGACGCCCACCTCAAGCCCCCCCACCACGACAAGGTGACCCACACGGGGGGGGACGCCCGTTGCCTGCGGTTTAGACAATTTGCATCTCTACAAAAATATCTTCACTACAAAACTATCTTCTCTACAAAAGTAATGATATCATCATATGGCACCAACTAAACTAAATAGCTTTAAACGTGGTGGGGCGATGATTGGAGTGGGGGCATGCCCGCCGGCTGGGCGCCCGCGGACGCCCGTTGCCCGCGGTTTAGACAATTTAATACAAATAAATATTTTATTTTAAATTACAAAAACTTGGTGCTGCTCAACCGAATTTTAATAGGTAATTATATCTATCATGTCTCGTGATATATTACTAACAAAAATGTTAGCATCTTCCTATGCATCTATGTCGTCTATTGTGCTGTTGTTTGCTAGCAAAGCTTTGATGTCGGAAATGAAACATTTGCATGATCCAAACGATATAGCATATTTATATCTGTTAAAAAAAATTTAAACCAATGTCTGCTAGCTCTTTATTAACAGTATGTCCGTTCGATGTGTTCTCTCTTCAGCTGTGTACTTAAATGCAATAATACGTAACATTATGCTAGCTATACGATCATGGTCGGAAAGATTATCCAAAGTTTTACAATAAGTTTTCGGAATACTTGTATTATTGCGTAGATATTCGTACAGATCATCATTCCTTTACTCTAATAATGCGTCATCACACGTATCTGTGAGAAAAAGTTATAATCTCTCGCATGATAAACTGTATTCTCGGAATTTATCATAAAATGTCGGAGTAGCTTTCTGCCCACAACTGTACTTGAATAACTCAAACATGGAATTCATATTCCTAGCAAAGAGCTAGGAAAAATCTAGCTCATCTATTACTAGAATTTTTTATTTCCGTACATTGCTTGAGCATACTGACTATCTGCATAATTCTACACAGTTCTATATAATTTTATAAATTTATACATGTTTTTATATGAACAATTTTTATATAATTATCTGACTTTATACAATTGTACACAATTATAAATAAGCAATTTTTTGCATTACAATTTGTTTCATATAAAACGATGTCTAAATCTATAAAGTTATACAGAACTGTGTAGAATTGTAAATTTGTAGGCACACACACACACACGCACACACACGTACGCCTACAAATATACATGTAAAAATTATATACCCTATATGTACATACAAATATACACAAACATATCAACATATGCCTTAACCCTGTATAAGCATACAAATATACATACAAAAATATATCGCGCGCACGCTAGAGAGAGAGAGAGAGAGAGAGAGAGAGAGAGAGAGAGAGGCGCACACCACACGCATACAATTGTACACAATTATAAATAAGCAATTTTTG
>NW_011957740.1:0-1465 GCF_000949405.1 Vollenhovia emeryi | reverse complement strand
GAAAGAAACCTCATGCCCAAAAGCAGCGAACATTGTGTTGACTCGATGCAATGAACAAAATATCGATGTAATTTTACAAGGAATTGGAAAGCTCTATAACTGTGGCTTACAGCCGCAAATTAGTAATTTATATCCGCCAGTGGAATTTCCTGTTAGCCGAGGGACTCCTACGATTTCCTCCTCGATCAGGTACATACAAGGCGTTACGTAAAATCACAATTTAGATACCATCCACATGAAAAAAGTATATATGCTTATAATATGTATTTATAATATATTATGATTTATATTATGATTATTAATATAAGTGATATTAACGTAACATATTATTAATTACAAGCATATTTATCCGATAATAAACTTGTGTTATTTATGTACATATGTATTATATATATATATATATATATATCTTATGTGTGTAATTATACAATGTGTATAAGTGTATTTTTATATGTATATAAAATTATATAGTGTATAGTGTATAAACACGCATTTTGATGCCACATTAGATGGGATTATTCCAAAGACTGTTTTATATCGAGCATGGTATCACAATTATCTATAAATTCCCGAGAAACATACTTTGAAATACCACTCGACGATGAGAATTACGAGTTTATGTGCGGTCATGTAATCAATGGAAGAAATTTGTTACCCGCGATGGGTTATCTTGTATTTGTTTGGCAAACTATCGGCATGAGAAAGGGGAAAGTGTACACAACAGTACCAATAATATTTCAAGATGTACGATTTATTCGTGCTACTCATTTGTCCAAAAAGAATGCTGTAAACTTGAAGATCGCGATACTGGAAGGTATTTGTAAGATACATTATCTTAAAGTACAATAGTAAAATCGAAAGAAACGTATATATGTAGATATATGAAATTATTACAGATGGAAAGTTTGAAATAACCGAAGGAGATAGCGTTGTAGTGACAGGTACAGTGCAAGACACATCGAACCCAGAACAGGAGATGGTTCGGAGAGATCTGTTATTACCGGAGATTAACGATGAGGAAGAACTTATGACTGAGCGGGATATCTATAAGGAGTTGAGACTGCGCGGTTATCAGTACAGCGGCTGGTTCCGTGGAATACACAGTGCGTCTATTTCAGGCAACAAAGGACATATCTTTTGGAGGAAAAATTGGGTAGCGTTTATGGATGCTATGCTACATATGTACATTATCGGAAACGATAACAGAGAACTGTATATTCCGACAAGTCTTCAGAAATTGGTTATCAACCCTATGCTTCATTCGAAGCTACTAAAGAGCACGATTTGCATGGAAGATACTAAAAATATGGATCAAAGTAAGTATTCTTTAATCACTTGTTCAATTGTTATATTTTCATGAATATCGTGCAAGAGAATCTCTGTGTTCTAAGACGTTTTTTTTTATTACAGTAATACCAGTACGAGTATATAAGGAAATAGACACAATTATATCTGGCGGAATAGA
>NW_011957739.1:0-1465 GCF_000949405.1 Vollenhovia emeryi | reverse complement strand
TTACTATTTCAAACATTTATATGCATCTACATATATGTACACGAAAACATACACTTCAGGAAGTTATCATTTAAAAAAATATACATGCAATATCTACCAACACATGTAATACATGCATATAGAAGCTAATTTGAAATTGGAGAATTTATAATTTGAAAAATGCTCGAATCGTGACATTTCTTTCGTATCTGTTGAAAGATAAGACTTTTCTATTTGACAAGTATATATAGGAAGGGGTTGAGGGGTCTCTCTATTTCTGTTGAGTAATACGCTCATCATGTAGAACGAGGTAATGCATATTTAAAGGCAACCGATAAATCGAAGGAAATTTCTTCCTCAGGATCTCGCCTCCTGGCACGTCTCGCCCGTCCAATACTTTCAACGTGCCCGTGTATTTGTGCGTGCGTCCGACTTCGGTGTGCGCGCTGTATTCCCGCATGCTTGTATAACACTTTGGACACGTACAACGTGGCCAAATTTACACGCAGCCATAAACGTACATTTATATGTTTGCGCCATATACGTTTACATAATAGCAAGTGGCGTTCGTAATCTTCGTGCACGAGATTGTACGCACGGGGTGTTTTAATTCTGAAACGGGGCGTTTTACTTTCCTGAAAGCGGATATACGGGTAAGGCGGAGCCGTGTGCGAAAAGGCGCGGTGTGTTTTATATTCGGCTCCGCATTACGTTAAAATGAAACGAATAGAAGGCGTAATTAAATAATAAAAATTATTCCATTTTACAGTTTTAATTGTTCGGACGTGCGTTTCACCGGCTGCTCTACGCGTCTCTGTATTCCTCAACGTGGAGTCTTTTTCAAACTCCATTTTGCACGATTGAAAAGATATTTCAAATTATTATTACTATTTTTGAGTAGCTTTTTGTCGTCAGTGGTAATTAACCAAGGGGAGTTTTTAGAAAAACCGACCAAACTGGCAAAAATGATGAAATCTTTAAAACAAATTCCCTTGGGTTATTATTGCTATCCTTTATGTAGTGCTGAAGAAGACCCGAAGTAGATCGAGACGCCTAGAATATTTCTTTCGATAGCAAAGCGATTCATTAATAAAAAGTGGTAACGCCCCTTCCTTCTGGCGCTTTGGACACCGGCCGTCTCCTCCAATTTGTTTATTATCAAGTTGACAAAAGAATAAGAAGAGGGAGCAGGGGCAGCCCTCGGAGCGTCTTCGAACGATCCTCGTGCAAGGCGAAGAGCGCCGCGGGGCAAAATGGGACACCCGGTATCCCCGTGCCGCGCCGGGGGTAAGGCGTGTGTGGCCGTGGCTCTGGTGGTGTGTGGCACAGGTCGCGGGGGTGCCGCGTTTCAGACGCCGCGTTGCGGGGCATCGATTTCGGCCCAGGCCGATGGCATCGACGGGGCGCTCCTCCGCGGGGCCATCGCGACGTCGTCGTCGTCGCAAGCGTCGCGGCGGCGCTGCTGCCGCCGCCACCGCCGCCGCCG
>NW_011957738.1:0-1465 GCF_000949405.1 Vollenhovia emeryi | reverse complement strand
AGGATGGTAAAGCTACGCCCGAACTCCAACGGGATAGCGCCCTCATCTAAATGGAATTAAAAATGTCGATAATGTCGGTAACCGACATTTATAATTCCATTTCTTACATTACCGATAATCTTAGGACACATGTATTGGAAATACATGTATTGGAAATACATGTATACGTAGCACACATCGTTACGTCCAAATCCAAACAGATCTGAACGTAACATGCATTGGCAGCATATGTATATCACGAGACACGTTGCCTCGCGCCAAGTATAAGCGTAGCTAGACTGCGCGCGCGAGATATACATATATACACATCAAGAGACACCGTAGTGTCTCGCGCCACGTTTCAGCACAGCAATATCCTTTTCGAGGATATCAATGCATGACATATTCAGGGTGTATCCTAATTCCCGGATATCCCGTAGATAGACCGGGGCAAACTAAATAGAAAAGTCCTATAACATTTTGCAAAATTCGTAATAGTTATCGAGAAATTAATTTTATGTCTGAGCGACTGAGAGCGTCACGACGAGGGGTAAGGGGCAAGGGGCGAGAGCCGAGCGTCGAGCGACAAACGATGCGCGGCGAGGGGCGAGCGGTGAATGTATACTCAAGCTCGCCGCTCGCTGCGTGACAACTTTTTTTCGGTGCGCCGCTCCACCTCTCGCTATTAGATGATGCCCCGCCGTTGCCTGCCGAGTCCGGCCTGCCGTCTTCTATGCTCTCATTCGCTCACAATCAGACATTAAAATTAATTTCTCGATAACTATTGCGAATTTGCAAACTGTTATAGGACTTTTCTATTCAGTTTGCCCCGGTCTCTCTACCGACTACGGGACATTCGGGAATTAGGACACTCCCTGTATATTTTATAAAAAACTTACCTTTTTAAAAAAGGTAAAAAAAAGCGCCAAGTATAAGCTCCAACGACCGAATATATTTTGTTACTCTATCTTTTTTGCATCTCTACAAAAATATCCTCACTACAAAACTATCTTCTCTACAAAAGTAATGATATCATCAAATTGCGCCAATTAAACTAAATAGTTTTTAACGTGGTGGGGCGATGATTGGAGTGGGGGCATGCCCGCCGGCTGGGCGCCCGCGGACGCCCGTTGCCCGTTGGAGTGGGGGCATGCCCGCCGTCTGGGCGCCCGCGGACGCCCCGGACGCCCGTTGCCCGTTGGAGTGGGGGTGTGCTCGCCGGCTGGGCGCCCGCGGACGCCCGTTGCCCGTTGGAGTGGGGGCATGCCCGCCGGCTGGGCGCCCGCGGACGCCCGTTGCCCGCGGTTTAGACAATTTAATACAAATAAATATTTTATTTTAAAGTACAAAAACTTGGCGCTGCTCAACCGAATTTTAATTGCCCCCTCTCTCCTTCCACTATTCCTTCGCCCCACTCCTTTACAAGTATGAACCCAAATGCGTGTGCGTGTACGTGCGTTCGTGCGTGCACGCACGCGTGCGTGTG
>NW_011957737.1:0-1464 GCF_000949405.1 Vollenhovia emeryi | reverse complement strand
TTAAAATAAATTCGGAATACCTATGCGAACGAAATTATATTGTCAATAGGCTATCCACCAGCGCAATCTGCGAAACAGATATGTACATGTATAATAACGATAAGCACTGCAATAAAAACTACACCCTAGCGACCGAAATTATGTGGATCCCGACAAAAAATTCTTGGTTATATTCCACGTCTGGAAACGTACTAGTGACACTACAATGCAAAAACTATCAAGAAGCGAAGTATACCATTGCTAATACAGGAAAGATAACATTAAAAGAAAATTGCAAATTAATTACAACAAGTAAAATCATCAACTCCAAAAGGGGAACAGAGACAAAAACCGTAGAGACATATTTGCCAAATACTCAAATTAAACTAACACAAAATGACGTAACGCCCGAAAACGATACAAACAAAATAACGTTAGAAAAACTCACCAACTCGACTGACCTAACGTATTTAAAAAGGAATATCGACAGGATAAAAGAAGAATTGGAAAATAGCCAAGAACCCTTTTATCACCATAAGCAATTTTTATACCCTATGACAACGAGCGGAATTACCATTGTTCTTATAGGAATAATAATAGCATATATAATAATAAAGAAACTAAAAACAAAAAGGGAAAGGTAACGAAGCCTGTTGTCATAGCAGAAAACTGCCCAGCCTAAGTGTAAAAATACAAATATAATACATTACATCCATGTGTCCGATAGAAATTAAGAATAAGTGTAAAAAGAAAGTTCGCCTCCTCACTTTCTTTCCATTAGGGGGGAAGGGTGTCATGAGTGCGATGCACCGCACATCAGACGACGACCTCGCACGCGGCAAGGTGTCAGATAACCCCTGCCGCATGCGACGAAAACGAATACCCGGAACAAAGTACGAAACCATCGAAGCCGCGCATACAGTTGCCAAGGAAAAAACCGCTTACTAACTAATAAACGGCCTAACAACAGGGCCAAGCGCGGTTGATATAAAATGGAATGGAAAGGAAGGAAGGTGGGCCATTACTAAGTAAGACACACGAGTGTACGTATCTGTATCAAAGTTTTAATAAAGGATATTGTTTAAAATAATGGCTTATGGCCTTTCATAAACCGCGAAGTGTATTCACGGCAACGATCCCCGAGACTTCGTGCCCCGACCAAGCCGGTGGCACAACAAATTGCATTGCAAGTCAGTCTTCGCTCGGAGCTCCGAGCGGAGACAACCGGCAGTGGGTGCCTCCACTGCGGTATACACCGAAGTATATGGGTGCTCCTGTCTTCGGCTGTATACCATCCCGGAGTGCACGGCAGCGGAGGCGCTACTCCGTCGTGTGCCCCGGCCCGCAGTAACGTACACCTAACGGGGTGCTCCTCGGTGTACACATGTTACATTTTCCCGTACCGGTCTCCTGTATCCGTCCTGGCTCCGTTACCCCCGTGACAGTGGGTACCTCCTTGTTTCGAGGGGGCGGAGTATCTCCGCA
>NW_011957736.1:0-1464 GCF_000949405.1 Vollenhovia emeryi | reverse complement strand
GACAATCCGTATCGGCGCACAGTTTCTGAAAAGTCGAAATACACGCGTAAATAACATCTTAAAATTATATACTTGTTATTGCGAATAGTATTATCACAGCCCCGGTGGTCGAGCTGGCTAAGACGCCCGTCACGGATTGTAGGGAGGTCCCAGGTTCGAATCCTGGCTGGGGTAATATTTTTCGCAATAAAAATTTTAATAGTCTGATACGGTCAACAAAAATCACTATAGCCAGTGTAGGTCGTTAAAACTTAAGAAAATATGTATTTTTAGGTTTCATTATCTCTGTGTTTTGCACAAATATGTATGCGGTATGCTTTGCTTCAGCCGGAAGTTTTTTGCCGATGGCACTAATGAATGGTGAGATTTTAATCTTTCTGTTTCTCAAAAATTATAGTTCTTACTTGAATTTATTTATTAAGTTAATTCTAAAATTAAAGTTCTTCAGTACGTAACGATATATAAACAGTTCGCCTAGTAAATAGTAATACAGAAAAATTTACAAAAAGAAAATGTCAACAGCAATATGTATAGTCAACAACATTAACAACAACAATATACAGCGCAGATTTATTTTATTACGTTAATGAAAGTTTTATTAATATACACATTTGACAAAATTGTAGGATTGTTTTGGCCATTGGAGGGAATGCCGAAAGTGCTTTACTGGATTAGTTGCCTATCGCCAACTACATTGCCCTGCATATCTGTGAGAGGAATTATTTTCAAAGGATCTTCCATATCTGATTCTGAAGTTTATATTGGCGTTTTAATATCATTAGGATGGATAATGCTGTTTTTCGTCGTAACTCTACTTGGTATAAGAATGAAATCCTAGTAATATTATCAAGGAATTTAAAAAAGTTTTCAGTCTACACCATAAGAAAAGAGTCTTGCATTGTCTACAGAGTACAGTAGACAAATATACAGAGTGCGCCTTTAAAAGTCTTATTGATTTATATCGTTATAACTGTTTCAAGACACCCGGTATCCTGGTGGACTGCCTGGATACCGTCGCGTAGCGGTTCATTTCGGAAAACATCACGTTTATCAAATTAAGTGAATCACGAGACACGGTAGTGTCTCGCGCCAAGTATAAGCGCAGCTAGAACGCGCTCGCGAGACCGACCGTGTAGTTTACGCGAGTATATGACAGGCCCTCAAATTTTCGGATCTCAACAACGGCTGACCCGATGAACTTCTAAGTGCGCTTAAAAATGCATAATTTTATTTCAAAAAGTCACGTCTTTGAGACTCAATATGCAATACTTGAATTTTTTATTATACCCTTAAAAGTTTTCTAAAATAATTATATGTAATCTATAAACTGAATAAAAACTAATAAAAACAGGACCAATAAAAAATTTGATTACCGTGATAACAGACTTACAGATGATTCCAATATGACGTGTTACAAAGTTTGTTTTCGAAATTGTGTTGAAATTGCTTTATCCTTATGATACA
>NW_011957735.1:0-1464 GCF_000949405.1 Vollenhovia emeryi | reverse complement strand
CACAACAGTATTATACACTGAATGCGATGGTATGTAGGAGGAGTAAACATAGAGTATGAATGCGTGGGTGGGTGCGTGTGTGGGCAAAATTTTGAAAAAAAACTTCATCTTCACAATCCTTAAAAATTTTGAAAATCATTTGCGCACGCGCAGGCCGCATGCGCAATGGATCATTTGCGCATGCGCAGTCCGACAAAAACAAACAGTGCGATTACGTGGTTGAAAAAAACCCCTTAGCGGCCTTCCCCGAAAAATATTAAGACAGGTTGCAAGAAGATCAGTCCACAAATGCAGGAGAAGTTCCCGGTGAAACCAAAAAAACACTTTGAATGTGTGGGTGGGTGCGTGGGTGGGCAAAACTTGAAAAAACCCCATAGTAACAATCCCCGAAAAATTTGGAAAATTTTAAGCAAAGTTGCAGATTGATGTTGCAAATTTCTTATTTGCACATTTACTATACTTTACTTTTTTAAAATTAGATGTTATATTGTTCTTTAGTTTTTTGAGTAAAAAATTAATATATAATTCATTAAAATATGATTAATTAGTTCTTGAGTTATAGACATTTGAAATTACGAAATTGTTATTAAAAAAAAATTGCGATAGAGTAACCACAGACATTTCTAAAAAAAAAATTCCAAATAAAAATACCTATTACCGGTCAATGGCACATTCAAGAGGTATGCCTCGATCTATGTTTATTAACTTTTTGCTTCGAAAAGTGTATAACTTTCTTCATTACATTGTGTACCATCACCTCTGAAACACCCTATATAATGAAAAACAGGGTCCTCTACCTATGTTTGTTAGGACTTTTTGCTAAAACGTATACATTTCACCATTACATTTTGTAGCATCACTTTTGAAACACCAAGTATACTGAAAAAGTGTTCATATACGGATTCCATGAAATTTCAAACATCTATAACTCAAAAACTAATCAACCGAATATTAATCATTAGTCTATGAAATAGGGGTAGAAAGAACTGGAAAGAATAATAGAATTAGAATTTGCCCGATATGTTGAAAATTTGAAAAATTATTCAGGAATTTCAACGTAAATATACATATATATGTATGTAAAAACTGAACCCTTGCACCGATTAAAGTGAAATACAATACCAACCCTCTCCTACTGACAATAAATAAATGTGCCAAAGTAGAAGGCGATATCTCAAAAATTGCGGAGGAGAGAGCGCGAACAATTATTGCGCACATACACACACACAGACATTTTGGAAAAAGCGTGCAAATTAGAAATTTGCACCTTGCTTCCTCATCATTGAAGCGTGCAAATTGGAAATTTGCAAATTTCTTCCTCATCATTAAAGTAGGCAAATTAGATATTTGCATATTGCTTCAATTGTTATGGCTTCCTCATAGATGAAGCTTTATGAGAGAAATCTAACTTTACTACGATGTTTCTTGAAAGTATTCAAATTATTCTTATTTTGTTCTTAAAGC
>NW_011957734.1:0-1464 GCF_000949405.1 Vollenhovia emeryi | reverse complement strand
ATTTGTAAACTCCCTTCCCAGAGGGGGGCCCGGGTATCCATAAAGGATTTCCACACGTAAAAAAAAAAAAAAAAAGGTTTACGCGCCTAAAGATTCTTTTTTGGTTTTTCGAGGAAACTTTTAGTCGATAACGAGATCGTGGTTTCCTAATCAACGACGAGTGAAACGTTTCTCGCTGATGAAAATTTTTGGATGTACCGCTCAATCCTAAATGCGCGTTTCTAACCTCGCTAAACGAGAACGCGGTAATCCTTCTGTCCATCCGTACACCTTTCCGCGTACACTTTCTTTAGTAAATAATTTAACCGTGATGTCTAAAGCTAGAAATCTACGGGTTCTAGTTTCCGAATCTACGCTCGACAGCTAATTAAAGGATCATTAATTTTACGTTATTAAAGAATTAATATTACATATGAATCACTGCGTTTTACGCACAATTCATTTTCACAGTAATCAATGCGCACAAGGCTGAAAGCATTTACGTCATAATCCCTGCGTTAATTGCAGCATGCATTTTCACAATACTCACTTAGCTCAGAAGAGAATTTATTCTCATAATACTTACTGCCGAAAGCGTAGAAAGTCTATTTTTCTAATACTCACTGAGCATACCTGAGAATGCATTTTTATAATCCCCACTGCGCATTGCGCAGAATGCATTTTTCTCGACATTTTGTTTTTGTTAGTCAAATTCTCTTCGATGATTTTTGCAAAAGGTGATATTGGTGACTTGCCGTGCACGTTTAATACAATAAAAATAGGATTATGATCTTAGAAATAAGTTTCGTATACTCAATGACAATAATCAAATATTTTCTTGCATATGAATATTACATTTATTTGCGTATTGAATCTTGCACGGAACCAATTTTTTTAAAGTAAATCCAATAATATTCTTAGACGGCAATTTTGTTTAATTACTTGCCCCGCAGGTTTTAAATTACATAGCCTCGTTTATCGGCGTGAGATGACAGGAATGAGACGTACGTTTGCAAACGGTTTCCAAATAAATCTCAGAATGCGCAATTAGGTACATGTTTACGTCCCTAAAGATTGGTTTTTTGGATTTTCGAGGGAACTTTTATTTGAAAAAGAGAGCAGAGATGTTCAAAATCGTTTTCTATTTGCCGTTGAGTGAAACGTTCCTCCCAGATAAAATTTTTTGGAGGTATCGCTCAATCCTAAATGCGCGTTCGTAAATTCGTTAAATGAGAGAAATATAGAGAGAAAGAGAGGGGGGCGGAGGGGAAGAGGGGGGAGGGAGAGGGGGAGGGAGAGGGGAGAGAGAGAGAGAGAGAGAGAGAGAGAGAGAGAGAGAGAGAGAGAGAGAGAGAGAGAGAGAGAGAGAGAGAGAGAGAGAGAGAGAGAGAGAGAGAGAGAGAGAGAGAGAGAGAGAGAGAGAGAGAGAGAGAGAGAGAGAGAGAGAGAGAGAGAGAGAGAGAGAGAGAGAGAGAGAGAGAGAGA
>NW_011957733.1:0-1463 GCF_000949405.1 Vollenhovia emeryi | reverse complement strand
GCCTTCGCCACACCAGCTGCTCCGCCAATCATGGATCCTAGCACGCCCAGCATCGGTAGAATTGGCAAGAAACCACCGCGTTTCGCTACCGGAAGTATTCGCTTCTTTGTTGCTCTTTTCTTCTTCTTCTTTGTTTTCAGACCCATACCGAGTTTTGTTTTGGCCTTCATAGCCGCCCAAACAGCTGTAGCGGCAGCTCTCTCTCCAAGCGATGAATCTCTAGCGGTAATGCGTTTCCGTGCTCTCTCGGCGAGTATCTTGTCCGTCACGTGTCTCTCGACGAGTTCTTTACTGCGGGAATACGCAATGTCGTGTTCGCGGCACGCCGCGTCCAATAGATTTATCCCTCGATCTCCTCTCGCCAATCGTTCTTCCAGACGAGTGCCCGGGCCGCAAAACTGATAACCAGGGATATGCAGCTCGAAAGGAAGCGCGTTTATTGCACGATTCAACAGACTGCCGCCACGTTTTACCGCTGTTGCGTCAACTGACATTCGCTGCAATTTTTTATCAACGGCGGTGGACCGTCGATGTGCGTCTGCTGAGACGGTAGATTGTAATGCTCCAGACAACGACGATACTGCACAACTTCCGAATCTGTCTTGATATGGTCGGGAAGTCTATCCCACACATGATCTATGCAATTATAAAATTCTTGCAATAGAATGACCTTTGGTATATACTTCAACTGTTCTGCTGTTAAATCGTATATGTCACTGTTATTCAACAAAAGCAGAAACATGACTGAGCGATTCGTTGTGTCGCGCCTGGTTAAATAGGTGTCGTCTACCGAGCGGTTTCACGCGCCTATAGACGCACGATTTCCCTCCCCCTCTCAGTGTGAGAAATGAATTTTGTGCGACAGCCGTTGACGATACGCGTTAGGAATTACGACGACAGATTACGGTCGATGGGAGGGGATAACACCGAGAAACGCAAGCATGGTACGATGCTACCGACCAGTATCCGCGCGATCGTGTGCGGCCCCTCGAATTGCGGAAAAACAAATGTTCTCATAAGCTTACTGGAAAGTCCGCACGGTGTACGTTTCGAGAACGTGTACGTGTACTCAAAGTCGCTGCAACGAGTGGCCTTCACTTGGACACAGTACAATTGGACACGCTGCAAATAGACACGGTTCGAATGGACACATTTTGGTGTACACGGTTCAATTGGACACGGTTCATTTAGACACAGAAATTTTAGACACAGTGATTTTTGGACACATAGATAATAAATTTTCGACACGGTGCAATTAGACACGTAAAAATGTACACCGTTCATTTCTACACACAAAAGTTGTACACCGCTCACTTGTACACCGCTCACTTGTACACCGCTCAGATGTACACCGCTCACTTGTACACCGCTCAGATGTACACCGCTCACTTGTACACCGCTCAGATGTACACCGCTCACTTGTACACCGCTCACTTGTACACCGCTCACTTTACACCGCTCAC
>NW_011957732.1:0-1467 GCF_000949405.1 Vollenhovia emeryi | reverse complement strand
AAACGCGGAAAAGACGCGCGGGGATGCGGAAACGCGGAAAAGACGCGCGGGGATGCGGAAACGCGGAAAAGACGCGCGGGGACGCGAAAACGCGGAAAATACGCGTAAAGACGCGGAAACGCGGAAAAGACGTGCGGAGATGCGCAAATGCGGAAAAGACGCGGAAAAGACGCGCGGAGACGCGGAAACGCGGAAAAGACGCGCGGACATGCGTTTGGCGCAATGAGTTGAGTTTTGCGGCGTTTTAAAGATTCTTTTTTTGTAATATTTTTATTTATTATTTTTTTATTACATTTTTTTACATTTTTTTTATTCTGGTTATTATATTTTTTTCCTCCTCTTCTTTTGGTCTGCGTGGCTGCTTCCTTTTGGCGTAGCTCGGTCCTGAGTTGCGGCCTCTTTCCTCGGATTCGCTGGTAATGGAGAGAGAAGGTCTGGGAAGTCCAGGAAATCTTCAATACCCTCGAGGATCTCTGGCGTTCCTGGACGAGTCCTCTTAGTCGGCAAGAAGGTGTCTTCTTCTAGAAAGATGTCTGGTTCCTGGCGGCCAGCGCCCTGCGAGGTCGATATTTGGCGACTAGCGTCTGGAGGCGGCGGAGCGCCCGATGCTTGGCGACTAGCGCCTGGTGTTTGGCGTCTAGCGCCTGGAGGCGGCGGAGCGCCCGATGCTTGGCGACTAGCGCCTTTAGGCGGCGAAGCGCCCGATGCTTGGCGACTAGCGCCTTTAGGCGGCGAAGCGCCCGATGTTTGGCGACTAGCGCCTTTAGGCGGCGAAGCGCCCGATGCTTGGCGACTAGCGCCTTTAGGCGGCGAAGCGCCCGATGCTTGGCGACTAGCGCCTGGTGTTTGGCGGCCAGCGCCTTGTGGCGATGAAGCGCCTGTGGTTGGGCGGCCAGCGCCTTGGTCCTGGCGACCAACGCCAGTTACCTCGTCGCTCAAGGACCTTTTCTTAGTGGAAAGTTTCCTTGGGCGAGTTGGTCTACGGAAGACTATTTCCTCTTCAGAAGGAAGGAGAATTATGCTTCTCTTGGAAGTCGTGATTGGTTTTCTCAGGACTCCTTGTATGCTTGAGGAATTATTTTTTTTTTCCTGGAAATCCGTCGTCGATGGCCCTCCTTATATCCTAATCTTCAACGAATGTTAAATGCGAGTTTCCTCGAAAATTAATTTCCCTCTAGCGGATTAATTTATTAATTTATATATGTTGCTAGGCAACTCCTTTGGGTAATCAATTTTTCATTCTGTCAGTAATGTGACAGTTTTTAAGGGTGGCTGTCACAACTGCCACAATGCGGAAACGCGGAAAAGACGCGCGGAGATGCGGAAATGCGGAAAAGACGCGGAAAATACGCGCAGAGACGCGGAAAAAACGTGCGGAGACGCGGAAACGCGGAAAAGACGCGCGGGGATGCGGAACTGCGGAAATGACGCGGAAAATACGCGCAGAGACGCGGAAACGCGGAAAAG
>NW_011957731.1:0-1463 GCF_000949405.1 Vollenhovia emeryi | reverse complement strand
GACCTCTGTGGGTTGGAGGGGGGAGTGTGGGGACACTCCCCCCTCATGTCACAACCCACAGGGAAGGTTGGGATGCGGGCGCAGCCCCCGCATCCCATCAAGAAAAGGGGGCCCCTATCGCTCATCTCTGTCGAGGGATGGGGCCCACCCCCCCTCTTTTACGGAGGGGGGGACGCGCTGAGGCCCGCCAACAACAACGGCGGGCCGGTGCGGGGGGCGGTACAGACGATATGACTAGTCACTTCCTGGCCGCCCCCCAATGGAAAGCACAGCGCAGGCTGCCGTGTGGTTTTAGTGGGTAGGCCGCGCACCCGGCACCGTTTGCCGGGTGCACTCCGATCGACATTAGGAGGGCAGTCCTACATAACCCCGGCCCCCTCCCCAGGGGGCCCGGGTACCCATAAAGGGTTTCCACACGTTAAAAAAAAAAAAAAAAGGATCAGATTACCCTACCCCCATGTATTTTGAGCCGCTGAACACGAATCTGATGTCCGTTTTGCTCCATCACGTCAGGATTTTTTTCTAACCTCAAAAAACTTGGCGAATTTTTGGAGGTATACGAAATTTTTTTAAATTGATTGATTTACATAAAACTTGGTATCTAGGGTAATTTGGGGTCGCTGAGTACGAATCTGAAGGTAGATTTTCAAAATTCAAAATGGCGGATCCAAGACGGCGGACATTTTTTTTAAAAATTGATGGTTTTTTATGAAGCTTGGTACGTAGGGGTTTCTTGGGCTGCGGATTACGAATTTGAAATTATTTTTTCAAAATTCAAAATGGCTGATCCAATATGGATGACAAAAATTTTAAAGTAATGATTTTTTTAAATCGGGTATATTGGAGTTTCTAACGCCTTTAGAAACACCAATATACCCGATTTAAAAAAAATCATTACTTTTTAAATGTTTGTCATCCATATTGGATCAGCCATTTTGAATTTTGGGTAAATGTGCATAAAAGGACCCCACCTGCCGATGACCTTGACCTTGACATATGTTGTCAAGGTCACCCTCCTGAGTAACTCTTAGAAGTTTTTAGCCGGCGGTCCTTATTCGTTAGAAAGTTATTAACAAAAAAGTTTGGGTAATTATGCATAAAAGCGACTTCCTCTCCGATTTGCTTTATTTTTAAATATGTTGTTGGGGATGTCTTCCCGAGTCATTTCATATATATATAATATATATATATATATAAGGGCCGGACTCAAATAGTTTCGGAGATACAGGCTGAGAAAGGATACAAATAATAAATATATGGTAATTCTTCAGTATAGCTGCTCCACCTCCAAAATCAATCAAATTGGTATCATTCGACGCGTTTTTCAACGAGAAACAACTTTTTCCTCAGACAAAATCGTTGCTCTGCCCTGCGAAGCGAGATATTAATTGTTGAAGATGACAACTTTTAGAGTTAGGAAATCTGTCATACCGACGAAATGTAGCGACACAACATGGGTTTTC
>NW_011957730.1:0-1463 GCF_000949405.1 Vollenhovia emeryi | reverse complement strand
TCCTCCTCTCCTCCTCTCCTCCTCTCCTCCTCTCCTCCTCTCCTCCTCTCCTCCTCTCCTCCTCTCCTCCTCTCCTCTCTCCCTCTCTCTCTCTCTCTCTCTCTCTCTCTCTCTCTCTGTCTTACTCACTCACTCACTCACTCACTGACTATTTATTTTATAATTGCAAAAACTAAGCTTCGGAGATTTGGACAGAGAAAACGTCTCGGAATTTAATTAGGAATACCACATTTCTGTCACTCACTTACCTCGTAAAGATGCGACGACTTGGTGTTGTTGCAATTTCTTGAGAGACGGATCGACCAATATTTATTGTATCTCGCACGCACACACTTACGTTTCACTCACTCGGGCAACAATATGAGAAATGCTCAGCGAAAAATGATCTGTCGATCGATGTTGAAACGATGCCGAATCAACATCGAAACCATCAAATCGACGTCGATTGGACATCGTTTGTACGTCGATCGACGAGTCATTTCTCGCTGGGTGTAAGGCTAACTCTATTAATCACTCACTATTAATAACCACCGAGTAATTATTCGGTAACCAAAAAGCACTCGAGGAAAGACATGCACGCGATACACAACACGCTTCGAACGCGCAACATGTGTTTACTCGGCAAGCGGACTGATTTTTGGTTATGATTGCGGCGCTGCACTCGCGGTGCGACTGCACTGTCGAAGTACATAAGCGTGTGATTGATTAAAGCTTAAGAATTGAGAACGTGGCAATTTGAGAAACATAAAATGTTTCGTATTTGACAATCGTTTTAAGATTAGTTGGAATAAGTAGTAAATGTTTTCACAAAATATTTAATACTTTATCACTAATTAAAAATCAATCATAAAATGAAAGAGTAATTAATCAGTTAATTAAAGTATTCGATTCTCCGCTTTTTCTTACCATTCTGCATACGAGAGATATTCCATGTTAAAAAACATTGGTCTCCTTGAAAAGGACAGATTACTTTCAAGTCGAAGTAATCCGTCGAAATAATCCGCCCTTTTCAAGGCGACCAATGTTTTTTAACATGGAATATCTCTCGTATGCAGAATTGTAAGAAAAAGCGGAGAATCGAATACTTTAATTAACTGATTAATTACTCTTTCATTTTATGATTGATTTTTAATTAGTGATAAAGTATTAAATATTTTGTGAAAACATTTACTACTTATTCCAACTAATCTTAAAACGATTGTCAAATACGAAACATTATATGTTTCTCAAATTGCCACGTTCTCAATTCTTAAGCTTTAATCAATTACACGCTCATGTACTTCGACAGTGCAGTCGCACCGCGAGTGCAGCGCCGCAATCATAACCAAAAATCAGTCGACTGCTTGCCGAGTAAACACATGTTGCGCGTTCGAAGCGTGTTGTGTATCGCGTGCGTGTCTTTCCTCGAGTGCTTTTTGGTCACCGAATAATTACTCGGTGGTTATTAATAGTGAGTGATTAAT
>NW_011957729.1:0-1463 GCF_000949405.1 Vollenhovia emeryi | reverse complement strand
AGGCCCCGCACATTCAAATTGTAACTTAAATTACAAACCAAATTTGGAATTGTTGTATCGCCAGTAATTAAAACAAAATACTCTGGGATTAGATCGACCAAGGCTGGCAGTTTTATTTTAAATTTTACCACGACGTTTCGGCCAGTAATACTGGTCCTTTTCAAGTGGATCCTATAGCTTGTGACAACGAAGCATCTACAAATCAATTACTTAGTCCAAATATAAAACGGTAACAACTTGTAAAACAATAAATTATAAAATATAAAGCGGTAATAAATTATAAAAATTATAAAAAGAACTACGAGTAAATTTGTCTATAAAATTGATTGTATTAACTGCGACGCGACCTATATTGGCCAAACTAAGAGACATATTGCAACGAGGATAAAGGAACATTGCAACGACATCAAAAAACCGACATCAAATCACTCTGTCGTAAGCAAACATCGGACAATATTCGGACATAATTTTGACTGGTCAAATCCTCTAATTTTACACAAAGAACGACATTATAGACGCAGAGAAATCGCAGAGATGTTTTTTATCAAGAAATTTAATAACACTATTAACCTCCAGAAAGATACTGAAAATCTGAACACGATATATGACAAAATCGTTCGACTCACCTAGTTAGTTATATTTATTTTTATTTATTTGTTTCTCTGGTCCCCTTCTATATGTCATGACGGGAGGATCTTAGCAATGTCCCTTTGTTATGTTCCAACTATTTAGTCTCTTGGTGACATGACACGTGCGAAGACGTATATTTCTATGTGCGATGACGATTAGCCTAAATTTATATTTTCCTGTAAGTTCTTCTTTTATAATTTATTATTTTATATTATGACTAAGAAATTTACTCGTAGTTCTTTTTATAATTTTTATAATTTATTACCGCTTTATATTTTATAATTTATTGTTTTACAAGTTGTTACCGTTTTATATTTGGACTAAGTAATTGATTTGTAGATGCTTCGTTGTCACAAGCTATAGGATCCACTTGAAAAGGACCAGTATTACTGGCCGAAACGTCGTGGTAAAATTTAAAATAAAACTGTCAGCCTTGGTCGATCTAATCCCAGAGTATTTTAAATTACAAAGATGCGTAATTCATTCCAATCGTTTTTCATAATTTATCCGGCTATAACGCACATTTCATAATTAAAGAAATCGCTACCGCATTCGAGGGCACAGTTGATGTATTACCGATAACGAAGGAGACATACATTTCCTTTACAAAAAACGTGAATTTCACTTCGAGTTTTCGCAATTCCACGGCGATTAAATTTTCTGAAAAGATGCTGCGACTATGAAAATTTGGTTTCGAGATCATTGCCTCCGCACCGTAACGACCATCCCACTTTGTTAGAAGTTTAACGTCGACATGATTCCGTACATTTTCCATTGTTTTGCCAAATACCGCGTTGTTCATTAATTTGTATAATTTTTTTTCGAAATCATTT
>NW_011957728.1:0-1462 GCF_000949405.1 Vollenhovia emeryi | reverse complement strand
ATCCGATGCGTACAACATGCGAACAGAAACCGACAGGACTCGTACCCGTAATTGCAGCCAGATTCCTACAGGTCGACATTTGCATACAGACACAGATAGATACGGTATCCGCAATTGCGGATAGATACCGTCAGCTTCCGATGCGTACAAGATGAGGACAGAAACGGACAGGATTTTCTATTGCAAAGGCTTATAGATACTGATATGCCGATAGATTTTCATTAGATGCAGATATACGCTGTTACATTTACTGTCTGCATTTGTAGATACAACAGTGCTGCTTATAGAAACGAATAGGAATTGAATCTTCTCATGAAGCTTGCAGTTAGATCGGACAGCATTCCGTTAGAAGCTGTTAGATGTCGTATACAAGTTCTATCTGTTTCTAACTGTTTCTAATGGAAATTTTTACTAGGGTAGTGCGACTCATAACGAACTGTTGTACAGCGTCTGAATAATAAGATTCAGTATACAAGTTCAATACGTGATGCTTTCTGGAGGTATACCTTAACTTACCTTAAAAAGGAATAAATATTTACCTTACTTTAATAATTATTTTTACACAAAATCCACCTCGGTTATAAATAGGTATAGTAACGTCTGCGTCGCAGCTCCTCTACCAGCGTGTTAACATTGCGAGAACACGTGGAAAAATGAATGCGTAGAATGCGATTCTACTCAGAGGAAAAGGAAGTGGGAGAGGAACGAAGTGTTCTCTACTCTGATTGGTCCGCCATTTTTAGTTCGACTTCAACCAATATGAGTATATGAAGAGTAGTGGAAATCCCAGTCAGAAATAATATGTAGATCGACGTCGAAACGATGTCGTATCGATATCGAAACCATCATTTTGACGTCGATTTGACATCGTTTCGACATCGATCGACGAATTATTTCTCACTGAGATACTGGCTGCGAGTTGCGACACAGTTTTTTTAGTGAGTTTAAGAACGTGCATTTAGATTCGGGATTACATTCCCGAAATCCTCTCCTCTGAGAAACATTTTACTCGATGACCAATTACAAAACCATTTTAAACGTTTACGATCTAACCAGTTCGCCAATCGACACTCGGCTCTCGCCCCTTGTCCCTCACCCCTCACCTCTCGTCCTTTACATGTGGTCGAACGTAGTATTTCTGAAGTAAAATTTTTTCTCAAAGAAAATATTGTGCAAAGTTAACCTGAATGGCATTCATAAAACGAAGAGAACCAGAGTATAGCTATGATGAAAATACACATTTTGATACTACTTTCTTTTACGAAAAAATACTTGGACAAAATTTGTAATTATCGTGTAAATAACTGATGATAAATATGTATAAATTGTATAAATATTGTGAGAGGCAGAAGATCTCTCCTTCCGCGATCGACAGCAAGAATATTCGAGAAACGGGAGACGCGCATGCCCGTCGATCTTATGAGAGGCAGAAGATCTCTCCTTCCGTGATCGACAGCGAGAA
>NW_011957727.1:0-1462 GCF_000949405.1 Vollenhovia emeryi | reverse complement strand
CTTTTCTATTTAGTTTGCCCCGGTCTATCTGCCATTTACGGGTGATACGGGTATTAGGACACACCCTGTAGATGTCCTGAGTATGAGATATCTACCAAATCCATTTTGTATAATTGCCACAAATCTACAGATGGAATTAAAAAATATGTAATCATGTTATCTTACATTTCTCTTCAGTTTGCCCTAATCTACCTACATATTTCGGTTGATCAGCAACTTATCAGACACTTTGTATATATGTACAAGCTCGGATACGTTTTTAATTTTCCCTATAGATTTTTGGCAATTACTTACATAAGGTAGATTAGCTATCTCATATATTTGGAGACTTTCCTCTATTATTTACAATTTCATAAGAATATTAAGAAATATTGAAGACATCTTAAAGCAACTGATTTTTCTACAATCACAGGGAAATGCAAGATTAAAAAACCAATGTTAATCTAGTTTCTTGCTAATTTTTGGAACAAAAAGCTGTTACAGTGATTTCTTTGTAAATAATCTTTTTGGACAAAATGTAATTATAGTAACTCTTTTCTATTATCTCAATATTTTGTCAACCGTTATCAAGCAGGAATATAGTATCTTAAATTATTTTAATTTATATTTGCTTCACCAAAAGATATTTGTGTTTTTTAATCGTATTTTATGGCCGGCGTGATATTGCTCCAATGCATAGCCATGGAATTGATAATATATTTCAGTGACAAAATTTAGAAATTATAATTTCAGCTTTAAAACTTAAATTTTTTTGAAAGTTGTTCTATCTTTTGCCAAATCATATTTTGCATGTAGTTATTTTTATTATTTGTTTTAATGTTTCTTTTATATTTTAATATTATTAAAGAATAGCTACATCTTCTATCAATGTAAACTTATGGAAAAAACTGTGTTGCAAAAATAACTGATTTACTTCTTCTATAATTACATCTAACATAATTACAATACTTTTTAACATACCTATTCCAATTATAAATTTGGATGTTGATATGTATAGCCTCCTTAATTAGCTTGTTTTGTAACAGTATACCTTCCGACATTGATACATTTCCTGCCAGTAATGCCATTTCCGCGTATCTTTCTGTAGCAGTAGGCAAATTCTGCAAATAATGTGGATGTTTTATTTAAAACTATCTTAATAAATTCAATAAATATGTAATAGATATGGATTTCGTAAATAAATATAAAATAAAGTTCCGAATATGTAAACCCTCATATTTTTTTGAAACTACACTATTTTTTGTATTTTTCAATGTTAATTACGAATATGAAAATAAAAATTGGCGACAAGGTCATTTCCAAGACCAAACTCAAAAAAACTTAAGATATATAACTTTTTAGGGTAATTATTTAGATTAACACACCCACCTCCAATAACCTTGGGCTTGACATATATTATAGAGGTCACCCTCCTGAGTAACCCTCAGAAGGATTTAGCCGGCGCTCGTTGTTTATTAAAAAG
>NW_011957726.1:0-1462 GCF_000949405.1 Vollenhovia emeryi | reverse complement strand
TGCGCCCGATCGCGCGAATATCGCTGCCGGCGTTGTCGCGTGCCGTCGCGCGATTGGCCGCGGGCACGCGCCTCGCGCGAGCGCGCGGCGGCGGGGGGGCCCCCGAACTATCGATCCGCGATCGCGGAAAACTCGGAGACAGCCTGTTGCCGGATTTGTAAGAGTGAGGACCCCGGTCTACCGCTACCGCCGTTTTCCCGCCAAGGAGTGCGAGTTCCCGCGCGAGCCCAGGACGAGCCGTTGCCGCCTGCCGATCCCGGGAGAGCCGAGGTGCCGGTGAGATCCTCCTCCGTCCGTTTCGCCCCGTGCGAGTGCGTCCGGGCCCGGGTTGTTCTGTCGCCGCCGGGAAAATTTCGCGCTTGGTGTCGCCCGGGCTACGGCCCGTCGGCTTTAGAGTTTTTTTTTGGTGTCCCGGTCGCGGCGACAAGCAACCGCGGTTACCCCGGAGCCTGCAGGGCACAGGCCTCGCGTGAGAGTGTGTGGTGTGTGTGAGCGTGTTCGAGCCGAGGGTCGCGGTCGCGCGGAGTAGAGCTGGTCGCTCTGGAGATTCGCGGCGCGAGGGTTGCGTTGCGCGAGACCACGCGGGGTACGCATGCCGCGGGAGTGTCGCGTGCATGCGTGGTGTGAAGGAACGTCGCCGTAGAGTCGCGACGACCGAGGAAGTGCGAGCGGCTGAGAGAGTGTTTGCGATACCCCGTGCCGCTTCCGCCGTTGTCGGTGGCGGGTTTCGCGAGGACGGCGCGTTCGGAGCGGGATCCCCTGCCGACCAGCGCGGCCGGCGCGGCCGGGAGCGAGCGAAAGGCTCGCCGTAGTTAGCCGTCGGGGACTGCCCGGCGGAAGTTACGGTTGGCACGTCGTTGTAAGACGGGCCGATCCGTCGGCCCGAGTACCCAGTCTCGCGGGCAAAGCGCCCCGGCCGAGTGTTGCGTGTGCGACGGTATTCGTACCGTTCGCGAGAGAAATTCCTTAGTACAGTAAAATAGTATAAAAAAATACCGAATATCTACAAAACGGATAGAAGAGCCAATTTTTTTAGGGTGAGTAGAAGGTCATAGGAGATGTTCAAATTCACAAAGTTCCAACAAAATTTCCCTGTGCGTCGGCGGCCATCTTGAAAATAGTGGTAAGTTTGAATATTTTCGAATGTTTTCTTTTTTTTTTAGTTTTGTAGGGAAAAATATTTGCTACAACTTTTGCATTGACACCTATCAATATAAGGCGAAGACGAAGAACAAAATGAAGAAGAATGTAACCAAAAAACTAAAAGGCAAAAATTATATTGATAGGTGTCAATGCGTAACATTATTATAGGTAAATATATCGATGAAGGGAGCCAGCCCCGATGACCTTGACCTTGACATATGTTGTCAAGGTCGCCCTCCTGAGTGACCTTGAAGAGGTTTTAGCCGTCGCTCGTAGTTCGTTAAAAAGATATTTAGGTAATTATTTAGATTAACACACC
>NW_011957725.1:0-1462 GCF_000949405.1 Vollenhovia emeryi | reverse complement strand
CATCAACACTGAAACAGCAGAGAAGGAGTATGCAAAACCTAAACGAAAACAATCAAACGTTTCGTTTGAACATTATGAAACATCCTCGGGAGAGGAAGGGTACGAGGAACCAAATTTTAAACGAAAACGATCAAACGCTTCGTTTGACAATTCCCCCATCATGGTTTCAACACCGATTAAATCACCTTTGAGACGATCGATCACCGTTCCAGCTACTTTGAATGAAACAGCCAAAATTTTACAACCGCGCGAATTATCGTACGAACATCCGCACGCACTCTCCGTCGAAGAAATTTTCGAAAACCCTAACGAACCTCTCGTGACGTCCGTTCGACACAAGTTACAAACAGTCGAGGGGCAAAAGCTTTTAGAAACGCACTACGGTCCGTTGGGACAAAAGTATTTAGGAGCTGTCTTAAGCGGTAAAAAATCCGTCAATATAGATAGTGTTTACGGTGTTTATTTCAGCAACAATGGAACGATGATTGGTAATAAACGTATCGATTTGGATAAGAACGATGACATAATCGTAGATGGAAAAAAGTATACCGGTACACAAGGCCTTTACGAACTGATTTTCAAAAAATTTCCTGAAGAAGATAGTTATACAAAATCTGATAAACGCAACTACAAAAGTATACTTTTGGCAACAAATGCACATAGACGTGATCACAACATGCATAATCCTGTAAAGAGTAACAAGGGACACAAGTATAGAAATATAATTGCCCCCTTGCTAAAAGGTGTTGGAGAAGGGAGTGGCTCACTTGGACACAGTACAAGTGGACACTGTGCAAATGGACACGGTGCAAATAGACACGGAATATTGCACACGGTTCATTTGGAGACAGAAATTTTGGACACAGAAAAGTTTCACACCATAATGTTGAACACGGCGCAAATGGACACCGCTCATTTGCACACGGTAAAAGTTGCACACCGAAAAGTTGGACACGGCGCAAGTGGACACCGCTCATATGCACACGGTAAAAGTTGCACACCGAAAAGTGGATACGGCGCAAGTGGACACCGCTCATTTGCAGACGGTAAAAGTTGCACACGGAAAAGTTGGACACGGCGCAAGTGGACACCGCTCACTTACACACCGCTCACTTGCACACCGCTCACTTGCACACCGCTCACTTGCACACCGCTCACTTGCACAACGTGTACAAATGATGGAAAATTATCTGCTTTACAGAACAGTTAACCCGGGTTAAATATATATAAATATCCCGACTCATCTAGAGTCACAGTTTGCTTGAAATTTCATGTTATAAACACTCAAAACCCATCTAGAATCACAGTTTGCCTTAAATTTCATGTTATAAACACGATGTACAAATGAGCGGTGTATAACTGTGTGGTGTGCAATTGAGCGGTGTGCAACTGAGCGGTGTTCACGTGTGCCGTGTCCAACTTTTCGGTGTGCAACTTTCACCGTGTGCAAGTGAGCGGTGTC
>NW_011957724.1:0-1462 GCF_000949405.1 Vollenhovia emeryi | reverse complement strand
TAATTATTTAGTTAGGTATTTCAGATAGTAGGTAAATTGCAATTCAAATATCTTGTAAGTTTAGTAGATGTTTTCATTTACGTATCCCTTAAATAATGTTACTGAATGCGCTTATCACCGTTACCTAACTGAAATGTGCAATTATTGCAATAGCAATTATCGATGATACAACTAAGTTTGAAGGACTTGAGATGTTTTATAACTAGCACTCACACTTGCTTAAGTTAATTTTCAGGTTATTTAACTGATACTACCCCTCTGACGTTATCATTTTAATGACGTATATCTAATCCAAATACAAGGTTTCATAAAATTAGAGTTATAAACAATCCAAATAACTTGATTACTAATTGTAGGTCCCAAAATGGGTTGCTTAATTGTATTTTTTTCCCCAGAGTATCCTTCTTCTCCTTTCCTCTCTCCTGTATCTCACCCTTACCTTTACCTTTCTCTCTCTCCTCCTCCCTCTTCTTATATTCTTTCAACTCTTCTTCCACCTTCTTTAATCTGCACTCCATCCCTTCCTTCTCCCTCTCCCAACCTTTCCGCATCACCTCCATCTGTCTCCTCATCTCTGCTTTCTCCTCTTTCCACTTTCTTATCTCCTCCATAATCTCCTCCCTCCCATCTTTCATCTTTCATCTTTCTCATTATTTTTTCCCACTTCCCTTCCCTCTCTCTTTAAACTGGCGACCTTTCTACTTGTTGGGAGTGTGCAATCACCTCTATTGTATTCTTTTTGAGTTATATGTTCCGTGGTCTTTAAGCCGCCATATTAGTTACGCTGTATTACTTTAAGTTTCGTCCGTAAGATGTCGAGATCTGTTCTTTGTTTAGTTTCATAGTTTAAGTTACGTCTCTAATGTATGTACCGTTCATCTTACGCTCGCACAACGAACGTCTTTGTATTCCGTTCGATCTGAATTACACCTTCTCTAAGAATAACCCAACAGGTTATGGGCCCAGGCTCATTTCCACTGAGCTAGTTAAAAATCGAATTTTGTGTACTGTCTGAGGTGCTTGGAGAGTTTTACAGCGAAGAACGATGGAAGATCGTCAACAGCTCGTGACGCAGCTCACGCGAGCCTCGTACACACGATGGAAATTCGAGATGATGGCATTGCTGGAATCAAAGTCAGTTGAAGGTTTGATTGACGGAACAACAACGGTACCGATAGCTACTGCTGAGGAGGCTACTACCCAGTGAGAAATGATTCGTCGATCGACGTCGAAATGATGTCGAATCGACGTCAATTCGACGGTGTCGATGTCGATTCGACGTCGTTTCGATGTCGATCGACGAATCATTTCTCACTGGGAAAGGCGACGTGGCGGAAAAATAATGCGCTGGCGAAGTCGCTGATTTCGAAGACACTGGATGAAGATCATTTTAAGGTTATATCGACATGCGCCACGGCGAGGGACATGTGGACCCACATAGCACAGCGACATCACAGTGATA
>NW_011957723.1:0-1461 GCF_000949405.1 Vollenhovia emeryi | reverse complement strand
TTAAAAAAAACAACAAAATAACGATTTCCTCCCACGAAGGAAGAATTACAGCGCCGTAGAACATGGACCATCTTCAAGAAAGTCTTGCAGTTCTGACGGCCTGAAAGATAGAGAACGACAAAACAAAACAGCAAACAAAACGAATGATTAAACTTAGTCATACATTCATACAGACCATTCATTCTCCACACATGGATTCTACTTTTAATTAAATCTTTCCCTTTCCCTGAAAGGAGCTAACCTATCCGCGTGAACCACCTTACACCTATGCTTCGGCGACTTCCGAATGCAGAAAACAACGTCACTAAGCCTCTTGACTATTAAGAAAGGGCCCTCCCAACTGGACTGTAACTTGGGAGCCTGACCGCAGATGTTGCGTTCCGCGCGAGTCTTCGCGCTCACCGTTCGCGGTGTCTCCGCGCTCACCAGTCGCGCACTCGGTTCTAGAGGGTGCCGGCACTCCTCCGCGCACGTACGCGTCAAAGAGACACACCAGTTAGAAAGAACAGGAACTTTATTGGAATTAACACGTCAACACGGCTCGAGAGCCAAGCTTCGAATCTATCGATTGATTACATAAACAATAGTTGCCGATCGGTATCGTGGCAACCCGCCACGATACCGGGCGCCGCTTTCCGTTAGTGAGCAGGATTCCTTGCGAGCGTAACAATACATACATACATACATACACACACACACACACACATACACAAGAGGTGTAAATCCGACCAGGCAACCTCCACGTGGTACACCTTGGGTAATGCTAATGCCGGCGGTACTGACATAAAGCTGAGGTACAAAACATTTGACACGAAAATACTTTATCTCCGAGATATTAAAACTTTGTAATAATTTAACTGACTAAATCCGGTATAACAGATATTACAATATATTATTGATCAATTGTCTTATTTTAATAAATGTGAACAGATGAATTTTGTTATTTGAGCCATACTAACAATAAGCAAAAACCTGAAAAAAGCCAGAAAACCAACGTAAAAAATTTATTTGTAATATATACATATAAAGATAAATTACAATTTTTTAAAATTATTAAACAATAATAATATTCCACAAAAGTGATTTAAAACATATTTTAAATATTTATTTTAAACATAAATGGTATTGAAACATAATATCACTGATCGGAGGCTGCGGTCAAGCTGCCGCTGCAAACGCTTCGAAGCGTTTCTCCTCTCTTTCTGTTTTTACTGAAAGAAAAGAGAAGACGAATGCTTCGTAACATTCGAAGCGACAGCTTGACCGCAGCCAAAAACTAATGATTCTGATACAGGTTTTTCTTTTGTTTAATATACACTACTCAAAAAAAAAATAGGGAACACTTTTCATACCCTAAAAATTGGGCTATTTTCAAACCACTGAAACTCGGCGAAAAATAATCGTAGATACAAAATTAAAAAAGCATTTTAAAGCTTGAAGTTTCAACTTTAAAACTCTGTG
>NW_011957722.1:0-1461 GCF_000949405.1 Vollenhovia emeryi | reverse complement strand
CCTGTTCTGGGTGCATGTCGGAAGCGGTCGCGAAATCCTCGACGAGCTGGTCGAAGAACTAACTTGGAAGATGTCACGGAAATACCATCGCTTCATTCAATGGCCTGAACAAATAGTGCCAAACAAGCCGGTCGCTATCCGCGAAAAAAAGTCGGTGGCAGCGAGGAGTCATAACCCGAGTAGAAAGAGGTGACAGGGTTACGGTCGCCTTGCGAGACTGGGGCAGGACCGTCCACCGGTCAATGACTGAAATATGGCAATTACCAGAACAATTTTGCCACGAAAAATGGCAAGCTATCCCCTGCAGCCTAGCTAATATCCAGCCGGTCGCACCAACTCCTGGATGGCCACGAAAAGCCAATGATATTACAAGAATTTTAATAGAAGGACGAGAAGGATGGATAAAAATCCGGGACACAGTAAACAACGAAGCCGCCATTGTGGATTTCGAAATTACACCGAGAAGCGAAGAAGAAGAACCTGACGTGAGAACGCTACTCATAAAAACAGGATACGCCCTACAGTCTAAACGAACGTCAACTGGAGCGCTTCCAGTAAGCCTCATCGAAACCTTTGTTTAAAACATGCGTACGAACACTATTATATACAATATATATATATATATTTATGTACATATATATAAATAAAGTTTAAATATTATAAAAAGAACTACCAATCAATTAAAAAGAACCTCCCACTCCTTCCCGCTAATTTAAGGATTGCACCGGGTCCGTCCCCGGGTAAAGAGATTAAATTCTCTGACCCAAAAGAGGACCCACGGGCGTGTAGGAGCTCGAAGGGCGTCATAGCGAGCTTTGGCTCACTGACCCACTTCGAGCCCTTTAATAGATACGCCCGACTCTCGACGCGCATCTGTTGGAGCGTGCCGAGAGAAAAACAGTGTTCTCTGTGCGGCGTCCTTCCGCATAGTCAGTCCCGATAAAAAGGGACTTGAGATAGTGGACGCCCAGCGGAGAGCACGACGTAACAGAAGTGTGTAATGAGTATATACATACTCATCAGTGCAAGAAGAAGAAGAAGAAGAAGAAGAAAGACTTTGAAATGGATCACCTACGACCATCTACAAGCGGTACAGGAAAGAAGCAGAAGATGAAAACTTTTCAGACTGCATGGTTAGAGTACCCTGAATTTAAAGACTGGCTAACCGCTCATCCGGACAATGGGAAAGCCTACTGTACAGCATGTGATAAAGTTTTAATAAGCGGTAAGTCAGAACTCATTAGGCACGCACATAGGGTCCAACATAAAAATAATATCGCGAACAGTCGTATCAATAATAACCCATTTGCTTCAATGCCTTCTGCTGCCTGCAATAAAGAGAATAGAGATCATATTAGTGAAGTTAAATCTGCAGAAATAAAATTAACCGCGTTTTTTAGTGAACACAATATTGCTTTCCAAATAATGGATCATCTTATTCCTCTCTTAAAAGAAATTGGC
>NW_011957721.1:0-1461 GCF_000949405.1 Vollenhovia emeryi | reverse complement strand
ACCACGGACATAACAGTAGCTTGATTTTTTAATTCATTCGAAAGAGAAACGTATGCGCAAATTTTGTTCTTACGGAAAAGTTGCAAGTTTATAAGTACAGACCATTCAGATACATCCTGTATATATGTATAGTACTTTTACTAATACTTACTAGTATAAAAACTTTTTAATTGTATCTTTTTGTGTTACATATAAACTATATAAGCATACAAACTTTTGCTGTATTGTACTGTAGAATATTCCTTGAGAATGTCACTGATGTGACAGTGGAGATATACGAAGCAAATGTTTATGGAGTGTTTCATAAATATTCCTTTCAGAATGTATTTTATTAAATTATTCTCAGAATGTTTCTTAGATATTCTTGAAAAAATATTCCATGAATATGTCAGCGAGAATGTTCACCGAATGTTATTTGTAAAAGGTTTGTAGAATATACATATAAGAATATATCAGAAACATTAATGGAATATCGCACTTAGCATTGAATAATTCCATGTCAAGTGTAATATTCCATTAACGTTTCTGATACACTCTTATATGTATGTATATTCTATGAGCCTTTTACAAATAACATTCAGTGAACATTCTCGCTGGCATGTTCATGGAACATTTCTTTAGGAATATCTAAAGAACACTCCAGGAATAATTTAATAAAATACACTCCGAAAGAAATGTCTATGGAATACTCCATAAACGTTTGTTGTGTACATCTCTACTGTCACACCAGTGGCATTCTCAAGGAATATTCTGCGACACTCCTATGCCAATTGGGATATTAGTAAGAAGAAATGGGATTTTATTGTCTACTGTGTGGCAATCGGAACAAAACCGTTTCATATCACCGGTAAGGAAATTTAAGTTATTTTTGTACAGGTTATGTATGTTTCAGAATACATACCTTTATTTATTGGGAAATTAAATAGTTTTGGTATTGAAAATAAAAATGCTATATGATATATGTATATAGTGTTTAAATACATATACATATCATACAACTATAAGTGCTATAAACATTGCTACGACATAGGTTATGAGTAGGCATCAACGATTTAACGGATGCGCAACGGAATGCGCAACGATTTAACGCATGCGCATAACGGACCAAAGTCATCTTCTATCTATCCTTGTCACACAGATGATGGACTCAGTTTCAGCTCACGGAGAGTATATCCCAGATAGCACCGAATGTTCCATGAATGTTTGTATATGATTCGAATGTTCTCTCTCAGGAATATTCGCACGGATGTGCCGTGAATGTTTTTAGAATGTTTTTCATATTCTATGAACATTCACACAGAATGCCCAGGGAATATTCGCATTAAATGTTCCCTGAGTGTCTATGGCATATTCTGAATGTTCTATGAATATTCTTACAGAATATACGTGGAATGTACACATGGAATTTTCTACGGATATTCTTACTGAATATACGTGGAATATTAGCAGCGTATGTGCTAC
>NW_011957720.1:0-1461 GCF_000949405.1 Vollenhovia emeryi | reverse complement strand
GGAGAACTGTTAGAAGGAGAAATAGTTAAACCCTCGGTGTCTCCATATAATACACCGATTTGGATTGTCCCTAAAAAGGAAGATTCAAAGGGAAATAAACGATGGAGAATGGTTCTAGATTTCAGAGCGTTAAATGATAAAACCATCGGCGACGCCTATCCTCTACCAAACATCGTAGATATCTTAGACCGATTAGGCGGAGCACGATATTTTTCAGTATGCGACCTAGCTTCTGGTTTTCACCAAATAAAGATGGATCCCCGGATTAAAGAAATAATTATAATATTAATATTAATCATAAAAACTCAACGGACTTATGGAATAATAGGATACGATTGCGGTTCTGCATCGGCCAACTTAACTACACTATCACTAATAAATGTCGAAGAATGCGACATCCCCTTGCCGAGTGTAAACTCTAGCAGAGTTTACATACAACTACTCCAGATTAATGATTTCAAATCCGTAAAAGTAATACAATGCAAGGTTGAAATAGATCGCTTGATTAGAAAATGCGGAATGTGGTCTCACACTATGGATGTTTATAATGGCAAATATTCATACATAAGCGAGACATCTCGAGAAGCGTGCCAGTATATGCACACTTACGGAAGTTTCGAAATAGCAGGAAGTATAATTACCGGATTAAAATCAAATCAAACTACAAGTCGCCCAATAGTTCTAGCCGGTCACGTCGACAACGACGGATCGTGTTCCGGAGGTGCCTATTCAGATCCTTACGGAAGTTGGGGAAATGTCGTAGTATTAGGCAACATAAAAATCACAATACAAGATTACGTCGCTGACGTCCGTTTACATAATAACCGAGTACAACTTAGATCAGGTGTAGCCTGCGAACTTAGCGCTACAAAATGCACTGACATTGAAGGTGGAAATACCTTTTGGGATCCAGTGCCCGCAGACTCGTGTAAATTCTCTGATTATAGCGTGCTATATCAAGGGTTTGCGGATAAAATAAACGACAATTTAAGCGAATTATCTCAAGTCGCTTATTCACTGAAGACAGAAGAAACCGTTTTTGCCCTAACCAGCACGGGCAAATACGCTACATGCGGGTACACGCTCACTCGAACAGAACACCCTAAATTAATAATTTTCGAAACCACGCCCGGTGTCGCTGTATTCAAAAATTCTGGCCGTATAAACAACCTTGATATATTCACATGAATTCAAAATTCGTTTACGTAGAAAAACACATTCGAACTCAAATAAATCTATTGTACCAAAATATCCTAACGCAACAATGCAATCTCGAGTTACGACTAATGCAGAATGCCCTAGCTATAGCCTCGCGCTCTCCCGACATCTTCGCCTATCACTTCATGAAAGGCCCCGGATACATGGCTTTATCTGCCGGAGAAGTAATTCACATCGTAAAATGTGTCCCGGTCGAAGTGAAGCTGGCTCAAACTCAGGATTGTTACGATCAACTCCCGGTAG
>NW_011957719.1:0-1461 GCF_000949405.1 Vollenhovia emeryi | reverse complement strand
GCTGAGGGTGGAGAACAGGAGAATGTAGGTGGATGGAAGAGAGTGGATATGGGAAAAGAGGTCAGAGGGGAGGGAGAAGGAGAGTAGAGAGTTGGATAGAGGAATGAGGGAGGGAGAAGAGGAAAGGACTAGAATTAAGTTCTGGATGTTGTAGGTAGGAAGAAGGAGGAGAAAGGCAGGAGTAAGAGAGGAGAGGGAGCAGGAGGGAAAGTGATTCAGGAGGAGCGAGAATTAGGAAGACGGAGGACGAGGCAAGGAGAGAACGGCGGAGGAGAAGGAAAAGAAGGGGAGAGGAAAACGAGAGGGAACACAAGGAAGAAGCAGGAAAGGAAAAAAGGAAAGACGAGACAGGATGGAGAGGGAGAAGGCGGACGGTGGAAACAGGAAATGGAAGGAAGAGGGAAAGGATGCGTGACAGAAGAAATGGAGGGAGGTTCAGGGGGAGGGCCGAGAGGGAGGGGGATAAGAGAATGTAAAGGTCGCATACGGCCAGGTCGGGAGGAGTTGGGGAAAAGAATTGGAAAGGGTTCGGGAACGCTCCCTGAAAAAGCGCCAATATATTTGTGATATGGACAATGTAGAGAGAGGAGTAGGAGAGCCGAGAGGTTTGGGAACGTTCCGTAAAAACGCCTTGTAACCTAAGGGAAGCAATAAATCTACTACTACTACTACATTACCATATAAATATAAATATATATTACCTCTGTACATTTAAAATACATTTAATTTTTAAATTTTCATATGATATTCACACATAATTTAAAAAAATTGTTGAAAAACAATTCTGAATTTATATAATTTCTTAACATATAATAATTTAAGCAGTAAATTATTTAAATATTATAAAAAAACTATAGACAAATTTCAATATCACTTCATATTGAAGCATTAAACATGATTACTTAATATTTAATATTATTCAATTCCTTTTATTATTGCTCATTTTTATTATAATAACGACCTACCAAAAATATGATAATTAAAAAGATTAATTAATTGGACATAAAAATATTTTTATTGCAAAATTTTTTTATTTAATTGCTGTTTTATTTAAAAAATTAATTTTCTTTATAAAACATAGTTATGACAGTTCACAGTCGTCACGATAAATTATGGAGTATGTCCAAGACAGAGCATCACCTGACAATTAGCCAGACAAGCCATTCGATGAGATCTGTCCACACTTGACATTTAGGCAATCGAATTACTTATGTGTACTCTCGTCCGTAAATTTTAAATATGCGAAAGTCGAAATCGCGTAAACCTTTTATTAGTAGCGCTCGGAAACTTCGCCAGTCGAGGTTGGCTGTGCCTAGCTCAGGCCCATGGGCCGCGCGCTCGGCGTCTTGGGCGCGTTCCAGAATTTTTCATGGCGACTGTATATATGTATAGATCGTCACGAAGTTAATAAAATATATTTAAAATATTATAGTTTTAAAAGACAACTGAAAAGTATCTAAC
>NW_011957718.1:0-1461 GCF_000949405.1 Vollenhovia emeryi | reverse complement strand
AGTCACGGGGTCAAGCGCCGAAACCTGGCTGATGACTTTCTTATCAAGGTGAACGCTGTCGAGGCGTTCCGCGTTTATTATTCCGCAGCGCTAGGCTGTCCGCGGAGGCGCGGGGAGGAGAGGACCGCGGTACTACGCGATCCGCGGGCGCGCGGGGAGGACCGCGACACTACGCGATCCGCAGCGCGGGAAGGTCCGCGGCGCGAGGCGATCCGCGACGCGTGCATGTAATAGATATCACCAGGATGCCTTTGATTAGCGCGAACACCTGGACGCGTATTCTTATTTTCCATGTTATGAGTCATGGGGTCAAGCGCCGAAACCTGGCTGCTGACAAAGTCTTTCTTATCTAGGCACGTGATGCCATGAAGTTCCACGTTTAAACTCGCGTATACTGTATCGGCATGTAATAGATATCACCGGAGATGCATTTGATTAGCGCCGATACCACAGATGCGCGTATTCTTATTTCCATGTTATGAGTCACGGGGTCAAGCGCCTAAACCTGGCTGCTGACAGTGACTTTCTTATGATATATAATCGGTTCGGAAACGTGTCGCATCACAGTAGGAGATTTTATACGAGATCGAGAAGAAAAACATTGTGGACAGTATAAAGTCTGAAAAGACGCTAGCGCGACAACATGGAACAACGAGAGCAAGATCTGGTGGAACGAGCCGACAGGATCACCACATTAGGTGATTATTTGGAGTTGCTGCAACAATGTCACGAGTGTATCGCTGAGCTAGAGGAACATAGCCGTGTCAAGCGTCCAAGGCTATCCATCGGTAACAGACAATCGCTGGTGGCTCGAATCGCGCGACTCGAGAGTGTCAAGCGCCGAGTTGAAAGGCGATTCGTACATTTCGGGGGTGGGGGTGTTGGAACTTCTTCGAGAGCACAACTGTCGTGGCGCGAGATCGACACCGCGTTCGAAAACCGCGTGCTTACCGGTGTGGTGATTAACGCGGAGTACATTGAACCGCGCAAATTTCTCGAGGACGCTCGCGATATCGTGATCGAGCACGTGCGAGACGCTATCGAACGCTATAATTGTGTAAAGGTGAATACTATGTTCAACGGAGAGTTTGTGGCGGGTGATAAACGTGCAAATAAAAGCATAAATACAAAAACTACGAACTGTTTATTACAACGGACCTACAACAGTGGTACGAGTCGCGTGTAATCGGTCCGACTCTAGCTGAACTCGAAGAGTTTCAGGAGTGATAGTGGGTGGGCGCTGTCGCGTATACTCAACTTGACTATTAACGTGAACAAATGCAATCCTATGCGCGCGGGATGCCATATAGACATGCCAGAAGTGGTGAAACGAAAGAAAGCAGTGATCAACGTACAATCCATGGACAATGCGTGTTTCGCGTGGTCGGTGGTCGCCGCTCTATCCGGCTGAAAGAAACGTGGAGCGCGAATCGTCGTATCCACATTACAGTGATGTGTTAA
>NW_011957717.1:0-1460 GCF_000949405.1 Vollenhovia emeryi | reverse complement strand
ACGTGTTTTAAGATTCACGTGTACACGTGATCCGTGTACACGGATTCACGGTACCTTCATTCACGTGTACCCGTGTACCCGTGTATGTATGTGACACGTGTACAGTCAGGAGCACTGAGGTTGCGACACTTTTTTTTTGATGAGTTTACGAACGCGCAAAAAAATTCAGGATGCGAATCCCTGTCCGCGCTCATGCGCGGTGAGCGATCATGGTGCTGTCAAATTTGTGTATACAATGTGTAACATAAATTTATATGCGGCGGCAAATCCATAATAAATAACATGATTATTCAGTTGATTCGTGTTAACTCGCTGTCGGATCAGATCTTTCGCCGGCTTGTCTCTTGGTTATACTAATGAATAATGTGGGATGATTTCTAAATACAAAATAAAATAAATATAATAAATATAATTTATAATTAAATAAATTTAAATTAATTTAAATAAATAAAGTAAATAAATAAATTTAAATAAAATAAATAAAGAAAGAAATTACATTAATTTAATAAATATATGTATAAAATGACCCTAATACCTTGTCTTCACTAATATTTTTTTAAATTTGTGAATCAAATATCCGACGGCGATTTAGTAGAAAATTTATTGATTTAAAAACTTTTTATACATATTATAATTATATATAAATGGCTGTATGGGGGTAATTACACCAAATTGTGTATGAGATATTAAATGTTTTCAGGGAGTATCGTACGATCACACACACATATAGAATCCATGAATGCTTCAGTTGTAGGTGTTAAAGGACGAATTTATTCAGTGTTATACGGTATTTATTGTTCTAGTGAATAAATAACATGTCCGTGTATGACACACAATCGACTTTTATGTATAATCTGTACTACTTTCAGTGGATGACGGGGCCATCCTGGACTTAATTCTAGAGAACTTTATTCATACTCGACGAAGAAGAGGAGATAGCTTGTAATCACCAGTATTAACAAAATATGGAACAGGAAACTTATAGTCAACCTGACTAGCAAATTTTCTTTATTAGTTCGACGTTTCGACCCTATATTTCGGGTCCTTATCAAGTAGTGCTAAGTGTGTCATCGTCGTCACATAGGACAGAGTCGAGTTATAAAAATTGTGTATATGTGAGCACTGTGGTTGTTGAGCGCGAACACTTAGCACTACATGATAAGGACCCGAAATATAGGGTCGAAACGTCGAACTAATAAAGAAAATTTGCCAGTCAGGTTGACTATAAGTTTCCTGTTCCATTTTTTATTCACACTCCACCAATACATATTTAATCGAGATGCGGAATGAACGACTTACCTAATCACGTGAGAGTCTATTTTTGAATTTATTCTCTACAGAACGAAGATTCGTAATAAGTATAGATTTTACATAAGTAATTTAAAAGATTTATTAAAATTAAAGGGTTTACAAAATGTTTGTATAATTGTATAATAATACATGTAATCATATATACAGGG
>NW_011957716.1:0-1460 GCF_000949405.1 Vollenhovia emeryi | reverse complement strand
TCTCTACATCAGAATTAGTAACCTTCTAATCTCTTAATGTTATTTTATAATTAAAATATCATATGTGAAAAATTTGTTTTAATTACCACTGCTGGATTCGAACCTGGGATCATCGACTTCAGTCTTCTATCCTATGTCCTCGGCTACTCATATTCTTGTATGAAGATACATAAAAGTAAAGAATCGTCGTAGACGTATGTCGCCTCGCGATCCACTGCATGCCAGTATACATCTGCGACAATTCTTCGCGCCAATCGCAGCGCGACAACTCATTGTCTCGGCCTGTCACTTCCGCGGGAAAAGCTACATTTACATGGAGCGACTGCACGCGACATTATGTATTTCAAATTTTCAAATACATAATGCGATACTAACTAGAACTTCAAACCTCAATGTTTTTTTATATGAAAATGTTCTACCATGCAGTCCACAATCCGCTCTGGTATTATTTTGTACATGAATGCTAATAATAAGATTTACAAAAACTGCACGCGACTCTGTCGGTAAATCAATGTAGCACCAAAGAATAAGCAACCGTCGCGAAAGGCGCGCAAGATCGACTTTCGCCGTCCGCTCCGGAGTCGCGAGGCGGTTAACGCCGGTCCCCGTCCGGCGCGCCCGCAATCGTCGTCGTCTACACTGTCTACACCTTTGACTATATAATCATGGACTGCTAGTTGCCGCATTCAGGCTGTAATCAACATCACGAGCGCCACCATAGGATAAATGGCAGAAAATCGAAACACTAAGTCAGATTTAATGGTAAAACAGGACAGAACACAGAGATAGAATATGTATAGCTTATGCCCATTCTACACCTAGGGATGATCCTACTTGTGGCTCATCCGATACTCGCTTCTATACCTAAAGCTAATCCTACTTACAGCTTATCCGAGGAAGTAGTATAAAGTGTAAAAGGTACACTGTAGTTGTACTTTGGTACGATTGGAAACCAACCAAAGTGTAAACCTTTTACACTTATACTACTCCCTCGGATAAGCTGTAAGTAGGGTTAGCTTTAGGTATAGAAGCGAGTATCGGATGAGCCACAAGTAGGATCATCCCTAGGTGTAGAATGGGCATTATGTCGTGCTGTTTATCAGAGTTCAGAACCAATTATAATATAATTGGTTCTGAACTCTGATAAACATGATAAAACAGCACGACATAAGCTATATTCTATCTCTGTCTTCTGTCCTGTTTTACCATTAAATCTGACTTAGTGTTTCGATTTTCTGCCATTTATCCTATGGCGGCACTCGTGATGTTGATTACGTGTTAGACCAGGCAAAGTGGAGGCAACTAGCAGTCCATGATTATATAGTCAAAGGTTGGGGCAAAGTGAAGCGTGGGGCATACGACGCGAACCTAGAGATGCAAACTTTGGGTCTCCAGCGCGGTCGAGAGCTGCACCCGGTGCTCTCGCGCACTCAGCGCAAACCGTGTCCGTGTACTGCGCA
>NW_011957715.1:0-1460 GCF_000949405.1 Vollenhovia emeryi | reverse complement strand
CTCTCTCTCTCTCTCTCTCTCTCTCTCTCTCTCTCTCTCTCTCTCTCTCTCTCTCTCTCTCCTCTTTTTCTCCTCCTCTCTTTCTCTCTCCCTCCCCCTCTCTCTAAACACACATGCACACACACACGTACATACTCTCTCACGCACAATATATAGACAACACAATATATTACTTACTTGTTTTTTTCTCCTTTTTCTCTCTTCTTCTCCTCTCTTCTTTTTCTATTATATTTTTCACTTTAACCTGTATACAGGATGTTAATTAAATAGCGCTCACTAATAATATAGCTAATAATGCCTGACTAAAAATTGAGTCAAAAAGTCCTGAACCTTTTTTTTCTACAATACTCAACGAAGCAGTAAATATCGAGTAAAGTTAATCCAATTGGCGTTGTCCTTTTGACGGAGACACGTCAGTGAACCGCGCGCCTGGTAGTGTGCGTGAGCGCTCCACCGCATCGCGCCGCTACATTGCTATACGAGTATTCGCACTGCGGTAGCATGCAATATTCTTACGTGCCGTATAATGTGAAAAATGTTCTCTTGCACATCAGAAGACTCTTCTTAAAGAAAATTTCACAGAACTCTCGTCAAAACGGATTAATAATGCTCGCCTAAAAAAACCTATAATTTTTTCGTTTATAAATTGATTTAAAACTTTTCTTTGTAGATTCGAAACTCTGTGCGTCCTTTTGCGTAGGATAGACATGTATTTTTTTTCTTGATAATATTTGTCAATTAAATTACATTTTGAGTTATCTTTCCTGTAATTCTCCTATGAAAATTATATTTTTTAACATTTGATTACACACAGATGATTTTATTATTTAAAAATCTATTTCTTAAGAAATTTCTACAGAAAATGTAGGGATATGAAGAAAGCGTATTGTAATAAAACAGAAAACAAGACAAACTTCCTCATTATCAATGTATCAAGATTTCGACAAGCACAAAAATTTTATTCTTTTCATTAATCAATAGGACTCACTATCTTGTGAACTCTAAGAGAAATGTTCACTATCGTTTGACTTGTCGCTTTCAGAAATTTCCAAATTTCGTGAAACTTTAATTGTAGAATTTTTTATCTCTGTTATTTTAGGATTGGGCGTTTTTATGACCTTGTAATTAATTTTTTTTCTAGCTGCTGTGATTGCCCCATTGAAGTATTTGTTCAGTTTAGTTCTATTCATTTGCTCTTCAATAAAAGTCTGTGGCATATGTCTCTTATCTTTCATCCACTGGCAAAACAATGATGAAACAGCACCTTTCTTAGCAGGAGTTAATGGCGGTTCCTTAACATTGCGTTGTTCACGTACAGAACGTTCAGCCAGCTTGTCGGGTCCCCAGACAGCATAGCACGCATTTCTTATAAATGAGCTGAACTCTCTCTCACGCATAAGTTCCTCGTAAATCACTTTAGGTATCCAAACATCATTTCCTATATGGATTGTTAGTTCTCT
>NW_011957714.1:0-1460 GCF_000949405.1 Vollenhovia emeryi | reverse complement strand
AAACAAGCGACGTTCTGTAGTGCAGATAATTTTCCATCATTTGTAGGTCCATACGCACACAAGAATATTGTGCTATACAGAAATACGCAAACCCGATACAAACTTATTTTCTTCATAACTTTTTAACAAACAATGAGCGACGGGAATGGGCAATGACCTTGACCTCCTTGGGGGTCAAGGTCAACATCAAGGTCAAACGGAAGTTGATTGGCGGGTGCTAAGTTAAAAGAAACATTTACCCGAGCAAGAAACGTCATCCATTTTGTATTAGTACTATCTGATGTTTCGTCAATAAATACGGAAAATTTCGCATTTTGTAAATCCTTAGCTACATTTTCTGTCTCCACCGGACACAAAACATTCGAAACGATAGCTGTGCATTTCGTTCGACCCATAGTCATATGTTTCAAGACATTAGGACGTTTTCCTATGTCTTGAAAAATGCTGAGAATATCTTTTGCCGTTCTGTAAGAAATACTTACCTTTTTCTGCAATGAAAGCAGCAAATCGTATTTCTGCGTTTTTTACTTCCTCATCCAAGGTCATAAGCGATTCATTACTTTGTGTATTGGAATCTTCGTTCGATTTGTTCGCAAATACATCGCTTTCTTCCAATTTCTTTTTGTGCATTTTGGATTCTGCGTGTTTGTATATTTGTGGGAGACCACAAGCAATGGCAAATGACCTCCCACAAATTTAACAAAAAATGATTTAGAATGATGTCTGGTACTTCGCGTAACCATAATTGCAATTCTTTTACATCTAGCCATTGTTGTCTAAATTTTCTTTCAGTTGGTCTTTTTTGCACGTTAGTTTGTATGATAGCACTATCTATATTTTGTTTTTTCTTTGTATGACACGCAGAATTCAAATGCCTGGAAACACTCGATGAACAGGAGAAATTTTTATTGCATACATCGCAATTAAAAAGGGTATCATCAGATGATACTTGGCGTATCCACGATTTACAACGTTCATCAGTAAGCCAAGCTTCACAAAAATTTGGCTTACACCTTTTTCTCACTGTTACATTGCGTGTTTCCATTTTAAATAGATATAATACAAATAAATAGGAAATAGAGAAATAAATAATAGAAGAAATAGAATAGGAAAGATAGAACGAAAATATCAAAAGGATAACGAAAAAAAAGGAATAAGAACAAAGAGATAGACAGAAGTACAGAAGTATAAAGAAAGACAGAAGTACTGAAATATAAAGGAAAAAGAGAACGAAAAGAGAGAAGAAGTGAAAGAGAAAATGAAAATGTTGCAAAAGCAAATACCCTGAGTCGCAAATCGCTAGGTTATAGGAAAGTTCTCTAACGCAGCGGTCAACACGAGGCGTCCCTTTGCAAACAAGGAAGCATCGCGAGACGCGAGCTAGGCACGAAAACGTGAACAAATGCGAATCGCTGCAGGCTCGTGCCAATGTACGAGGGTGAATCAAATATAAACCGGAA
>NW_011957713.1:0-1460 GCF_000949405.1 Vollenhovia emeryi | reverse complement strand
CGACTACAAGTGCGAGAAAGATGATACGGCGACAGATAAAGAGGGGGGAAAAACGGACCTCATCGAATCGCCCGTTGATCGAGTCCCCCGAATCGAAACATTGTAAATTGATGGATGTATCGTATAAGTTGGAAGCACCACCGATAACCTCTACACCGTTGATAACCTCTACACCACGTGCTCCATGCGTCCAATGGAGCTGACTCTTGGGTCTGAGAATGTTTTCGAAACCACTGGGGATTCGCTCCCGTCAACCGTTCAACGCGAGATACAAACGGAAGAGGGTCAAGTAGCGTTGCAGATGCATCTGGGTCCGCTGAGCCAAAAATATATCGAGGCAGTTCTACGCGGACCACCTGCCAAAAAGAGTGGTGTAAAGAGCAACATAGATTTCGTATACGGTGTTCATCTCGACAAGGATGGAGTGCGGCTCGGCAGTAAACGGTTCGATGTAGACAGCAACGATAATATAATTCTCGACGGTGTGCGATACAAAGGTACTCCTGGTCTTTACGAGCTGATTTTCAAGAGACTTCCCGACGATAAAGTGTACACGAAGGATGATCTAAACAAGTACAAGAGCATACTTTTGGCGACGAATGCACACAGGCGCAATTACAGCGCGCAAGGTCAGAAAATTGGTACCAGAGGACACAAGTACAACCACATAATCGCACCGTTAATGCTGGACGGAGGAATGAAGACTCGGTCCAGGGCAAAATCTGGAAAAGGATTACCTCACTCTATGGCACTAAACGACAATGCGATCGATTACGTGCACTGGGACGATCCCAATGAGCTTGTGGATCGCCTACGATTGCTCGATGCTTCGCGCCGAGGCGGCCACAACGCTCACGACAACGAGATGCTATCGATTATCGAGGAACTTCGCGAAGCTGGTTTTACTATAAATTAACTCACGTATCATTGAAATGAATCAGTCGATTGGTGTCGCTCGCGTTGATAAAATGCCTATCGACAAATTTGGACTATCCGAAGGGAGAAGAGGTACAACTGATAACATTTCATACAATCGCTGGAGCGGATTGATGAGAAGTTACGTGCATCATAACGCTCTCTGTCGCGCTGCTACGGATTTCGATGCAAGATCATGCAAGATTCGTCGTGTAGCGCAACCTGAGGCTGATACCGACGCTGTAAACAAACTGTACGTGGAACAGTGCGTTGTAACGTTCAGGAAAGAGTCTGATGAGAAGCTGATTGCGTTGGAGAAGAACCTGCATGCTTTACAGATCGCTGTAAACGAGCTCTGGCATGCAAATATCACCAGATTAGAAACGGTTAACGAGCGGCTATCGGATAATGATGAACTACAAAAACGGATATGAACGACTATTGGATGACGACTGCAATCAGAAATAAACGGGTAGGAGACACAGGTCTGTATTTCTGAAACAGGTCTGTATTTCAGAAACAGGTCTGTATTTCGGAAACAGGTC